>NW_009719657.1:1514-7808 GCF_000703405.1 Apaloderma vittatum
CATGCTGTGTTACTGTGCGCTCTGCTCTGATTGCTGTGATGCTGCCTTATATGTCCCCACAGAATTGCCAAGGACCCTCGGTTTGAACGCTTGCCGTGCATGCACAAAGGAACCTATGCAGATGACTGCTTGGTACAGAGGGTCACTCAGGTATTTCTGTTCCTGAAATTTTCCATACTGTGCTAACACACTAAAAGTGCCCGAAGCCTCCTAGTTTCTCATGACTTAATTCCCACAAAGGGGCAGTTTCAGTTCCCTAGCACAGCTTTATTTGAAGCAAGATATAGTGTTCCCAGAGCATTCTTGTTGTATAGGACAGCATCAAGAAGCACTTGGGGTGGGAAAGCTGTGAGCTGGGAAGGCCAGACAGACTTTGGATATTTTTGTGGGTCTGTGGTGATGAGCAGAAGGACGTTACCTGTGGAATTCTGTGCAAGTCCTAGTAATGCCCCGCTAAGGACTTTTAGCCCTCTTGTGTTAAATGAGGTTACTGCGTAGGAGCTTCTGATCAGCTTTGTCCCCGCAGGTGCACTGGTGTTGAATCTCACTGATCTCTTTTTTTACAGCACAAATGTTACATTGTGGCCACAGTGGATAAAGAGCTCAAGCGGAGAATTCGAAAAATCCCAGGAGTGCCTATAATGTACATTTCCAGGCACAGGTAAGGGTCCTGTGACCGGGAGGAAGACTGCCCTGGTACAACGCTTGCCCAGCAGGGCCTCTGTCACCATGTATTTCTCTCCTGTGTTGTCTCTAGTGCAGTAAAGGGCCTTGTGTTCGCACAAAGTAGAGTACAGCTGCTGCTGGGGAGAGACTGGTCGCAGACCCACTTTTGTTGCAGTCTGCATATTCACTTGCTTTTACCTAGAAGACTAGTTTTGTCAAGGCCAGTGTTTCCACAGATGAATTTTGCTTACCAGCAGCAGCAGGACTATCAGGCACATACATTCTAGAGGTTCCTGAGGAAAAGAACCATTCTTGTTCCATATTCTATTTGGTAGCTTTGTGTACCATCAGCTAGGAGATTGAATTTGCTTCTCAGCAAAAACCAACTCAAAAGGAGCAATTTCAACGCAACAGATTTTTCCAGCGTCTGCAAGCACTGTCTCTATTTCCTTATTTATTCAACAGGACCAGTGATCTACTGTAAAAATGTTTGCTTAAATTCATTTCCTCTTCCTTCCAAAACACTCATAAAGCATAGACCAAGGAGAATTTACTCACCTTTGTCATATCCAGTGTTTTATTATTTCTTCTATATAATGTACAGCCCAGGAGATTTATCATGCCTCAAACCTATGACAAATTGTTTCAGAGTATGGTAGATGTGTTTGGTAGTGTGGTAAGGAGAGAAGTCAAGATGTGGAAAGAAAAGGGCCAAAGTCTTCAGGTGGGATGGGAGAGATATGGGAAACAAGGCAATTGTGGTAGCAGTGGAGATAATGAGTTTAGTAACATGCAGACAGAGCAGTATGTCAGAAATCAGGAGGCTGTAAAGTTTAACCCGATCTATAATTAGAATGTGGCTCAGATTTTTCTCTTGTCTTTGCCCCTTATTCACTGTGGCCATGAATTGCAAGTTGAATGGTCCAAGTTTTATTCTCTGTGCTTGTCTGCTCTTGAATCCTGAGTCAGTTCTTAAAAAACCACCATTTTTTTCCTTCTCTGGAGATGGTGAGTTTCCAGGATCCCCGATTTCTCAGTTGGAGGTGAAGGATAGCAGCAACCTTATGAAGGCTTTTCCCTTTTCGAAGTAATATTTCTCTTCCTGGGGATGTGAGCTGCAAACAGAAATACAACAAAGCTTCTTGCGGTTCATTCTACTTGTAAGCCTGTTGCTGCATGGGGAGGGGAGCAATGTGGAGCAGGTTGTCTTCATAGGTTTTTGCCTCTTTCTTTCTCAGATACAATATTGAGAGGATGCCAGATGATTACGGAGCTCCTCGGTTCTAACCTATCCAGCCAAGCCAGGACTTTGAACCAGAGTAAGGGTCCTTCTGGTTCCAACTATCCTGCTTTCTTTTTGCTGGGACTCTCCTCATAGGACTGTGGGTGACATTCGACTGACTTTGTAGCCTTGATCTGCTATGAAAAAGCTACTTGGAAGAGAGTCTAGTTTTATTCACCCTTATTCTTAATTGGTCTGGTTACCTGTGGCTGGGAGAAGCATATGAGGAAAAAAAAGACGACAGTGCCCAGAACACACCTAACTCCCTCTTCATCAGGATCACTGGCAAAAGTGATTTCAGCATTTTGAATTAAATATTGGTGATGCAACTCTGGCTGAGAATGAAACCACAGAAATTTTAGAGGTCTGTTATTGCTGCATCTGCAGCAGGACAACTGTTCCTCCAGGAAACTTCGTCACACCTGCCCCACGAGCAAATGGGAGTCTGCATTCTGGAGAACAGCCATCAGATCTGCACCAGACAGCCTGCCTTCTCTGGACCAGTGGTCTGGAAGATTTTAATTTGAAATTAAATGGGCTTTTATTCAACTGTACAACGAGTGAAGTTCGGTTAAGTGTCCTGCTGAGATTCCCATGTCCGTACTGGGTTAGCTGGCAATCAGTCCTTTAGCTTATATGCAGAGCGGTGGTGGGAGGGCAGGGTTGGGGCAGGACAGATCTCTTCTCCCTCTTGTTTGCGTGGCACCTGGGCATCTCAAAGCCTTAGCCCTTTTGTTAGGTATTGGGGAAGAGGAGAAAGGTATTCAAACTGTGACAGGAAGGTATCAAATTGGGAAAAGTATTAATATGGGCTGGGAGCGGAGTCAGTGGGGGGAATTGGAGCAGTGGCTGCAGGCCAAGAGTCTCACAGACACCTGCAGGGTTTGCTTCAGGGAAGGAAGTGGTCAGAGGAGGGAGGGAAGAGAAATGGTTAAGCCACATGAGGAAATGCAGGGGAAAAAAATACTTCAAAGCTATAACTGCATTCTCGCGTCTTCCTAACTACCCTTTAATTTTTAGCAATATATTTTCCCCTTTTGATCTCTGCTCTGTGATGAGGAGAATTCTCCTATGATTGGGAGGTAAGAGACAATATGAGGGTCACCAGGGGCCAACATTCCAATGCGTGCTTCCTGGCCAAAATGCTGAAGATGAGGTACGATATAAAGAGGAAGGCTAAAAAGTTATGTTCTTGGTAAAATGAAGAAAATTTTCAAACTTTAATAGACCTATTATTCCACTGGTTTGGCTGCAGAGAATAGCTGACCTCAGCTGTCTGCATGCTGGACAGCACACAGGGAGGATAATACCTCTCCTCTGCTAATCGCTTCTTGTCCTCATGAAATGCCCTGACGTGCTAATCCCTTTCTTGCTAGCACCCTGCCCCTACAGATCTTGCAGGAAACTTTGGGAAGACATCAGACTTACCCCTCGTACTATCACTTTGCTTGCTGCAGACTCGCCCACTAAACTCATCCCTGAACTAACAGCACACTGACACTTGGAAAACACAGCCCCTTACAAAGCCATTGCAATTGGAAGTTTATCTTCTCCACCTCCAGCCAGGAAGAGGGTAGCCAACAACCCTGAGATTTTACACGCTGTATATAATTGCGTATTTCAAAAAGAATATCCTTGTTTTCTCCTCTCAGTCCAAGTCACATTTCTTAAGCTAAATGTTTAAGTAAACAAACACTCGGAGACCATGTTTCGTCAACTGAGAACTGAGACACGGTCATAGGATTAGATCTGTATAACTGGGTCTTCAGAATAATTCTAGTTCTGAAAGACTTGACTTCAAGTGCGAGAGTTAACTAGAATTGTTTCCTGGGCAAAGAACTTCACTTAGATTAACCTAAATGGAAGGAGACTGGAGAAAAAAGAAATGGTCACTCATGGTGATACTTGATTAAAGTCCTTCTGTCGCTGGAGAAGAGGTCAAAGGTACAGCAACATGATGAATTTGGGGAATGTCTGCCTGTCAGCAGAATGCCTCTTGGAGGGACTTCGTGAAAATGTATGTGTGTAGCATGAACTGTGGGTAGAAATCAAAGCAAATGTGCCCATTTAGTGACGCCCTTACTCCTTAAAATAACATTCATTGTAAATGTCCTTGTTTTAGTAATAGGAGGAGAAACCTGGAACAGGGATAAGGCAATTGCTGAAGAAGTGTTAAGAGGGTTGGAGGATGCGCAGCAGGGAGAAAGTACTGGCAGTGAGTGAACCCATCAGGAAATTTTCATTAATTGAGTATAGCTGGAAAGAAAAACCTTGGTTATTGACTTGAGGAGCCTAGCTGGAAGAGAAACAGGACAGGAAAGGACCAACTGTCATCAACTGCTTTCCCTGCAGGCCCAGGGAACCTGTGTACCAGACACTTGGTTCAGCAAAAAATATTTCCTCCCTGCACGCTGCAGCATCCCAGCCTCAAATCCAACTTGGAGCACATCAGAGGATGAAGATCATTGTAACAGGAAAGGGCTTTATAAGGGAAAATGCTTTGATGTTCCTACAAATGCAGAACTCTGCCAGTCTAAACCAAAAGAGAAATTCCTTCCTGACCCAATTCTGGCAGTTGGTTTAAACCTGCACACCAGTTAGGTATCAAACAGATGCCTGCAATGCTTCTCAGTAACTACGGAATCCAGCCTGCCCCCACCCCGACACCCTTTGTTTTGCTGTAGCCAGTTTTTGTAGCGTCAAAAGAGAGAAAACAATCAGAAAAGGCACAAGAAAAAGGTCTGAGGTTTTACAAAGAATGGGAGAAAATAATTTCTTCTCCTTTCTGGGGGCCACCAGAAGGCCCAAGATTGCTGCATCGTTACCACCAGATGAAATGAAGAAACTTAAGCTGCTGGTCCAAGATGTGACCCTGGTCAATTGAGGGATAACTGAAATGTGCTAGAATAGCATTTAAAAGCAGGAAGAGCACGAGCTATTTTAAAAATGAACTAAAACTAGCACAGTGACATACAGTAGTATTACAGACTGTAAAAGAATAGGAGGGCATAACGTGGACTGAACAGGGTTGCTTTATGACAAGGCAACACTGAGTAAAGCCCATGTCTTTTCACCGGCAGGAGTCAGCTCTGCTGCTGCTCAAACCAGATTTGGGTATTGACAAAAGCATCCGTCAAGTTCTTTGGAAGTTACACTTTGGCCTCCTCGATTTAGGCTGAAAAACAGTTGCTAATGGAAATGGTTGAGCACATGTATTTCTTCAAAAGGGAAGTAACAGGTTTGAGTAACCACAACAAACAGCGAGAATACTGGGAGAGACCTGCCTGCAGGAAATAACCTTGAGTAAATTGATCCCTCTGAATGAATCAATCATGAGGATAAATCAAAGGATGTTTACAGGAGGAATTCCCTGGTTTGAAAGGACAGACTTTGGAAAGCTTAGTTAATGAGTAAATGGGCCCAAAGATAAAAGTGCAAGTGCTATTTGGAAGTTACATTCACTGCAAGAGAAATCTTAGAACCTAGACAGAAAAGGATCAATGATCACTTCTAGATGAAAATAAAGTATACTGAAGACAGTTCTACATGTATTAAGACAGCTTTCTTAAATATTTACACCTTGAGTTCACTCTACTGGAAGCTTTTCTTGTAGGTTCACAGTGAAATGAACCTGTCAGCTCTGTGGATTCCTTGGAATTTAACAACAAATGAACACCAAGTCCAGCTTTCCCAGCACAAGAGGACAGAGCTTCTCTACCAAACAACCTGGTTCCTGTTTTTTCTCCTGACTGAGAAATCTTCACACTTCTCCTCCAATGCCTGCCTTTCTCCACTGGCCAGGGATCCTTGATTCGCCAGCCACGAACTAGAGATTGAACAAGAGAAAAATTCCTCAGGTTTTCTTTATTTAAGAAGGAGAACAAGCAGTGAGACACAACAGTGCTGGTGCACTGCTGACCAAACCAGTAGGCACCAGGCTTTGCTGCCCAGCTACTAGCATTCACACGCACAAGCCCCCGTGTCCTTTCTCTACAGTGGGAGCTCAGCGCTTTGCATAAATCTTTGCTAACCGAGTACAGAACATATTTGTATGTTTAATTCATACTTCACTTTGAGAAGAAGGAACAAAAAATTCTCTCCTGCTCCTCAGTGCAGTTGTTCCCGCAATTGCTGAGGCCACTTCACACCTCAGTGGTCCATGCTTATTTTTGCCTCTCGGGTTTATCACCACCACGTTCGCTGAACCCAAACCCCAGTGGTTCACGCCATTTCTAGGGGACGGCCGGCCCAGCATCACCCCATCCCTGCGCGGGGGCCCCTTCGCGTTTGTGCCTTTCCCGAGGAGGCCCACGGGGCTCAGCGGGATTTACGGCCGCGCTCATTTC
>NW_009719658.1:0-3836 GCF_000703405.1 Apaloderma vittatum
TAGCAGCACCGGCCCTGGCCTGCCTCGCTTGTGTGTGTTCAGTCGAGCGAAGCAACAAATACCTCTGCTCAGAAAACCCACTCGAGTCACTCCGGGTTACGTTAAGGCCAACGTGTTGATGGTGAAAATTCTCGTCGTTTTAAGTCTTGGGTCCGGTTGTGCACAAACTTTACTTTTTGGTTTGACATAAGTAGTTACGTTACAAGATCCAGAAAAGATACAGGACTGTTGAAAACACCTAAAACCCCATGTAAGGCTACTCAAGGAGCAGCAAATATTCCACGCCTGAACTGGCTTTAGGCAGATAAAGGGAATTGCTTACTAGAGAGAGCTGCTGCTTAGGGTGTGTTTGAGGCCCATGCTTTACGTATTTAAGAGATGTTCTATTATGGCTGCTTTTGGTACCAAGAGAAATGGCCAATGTTGGCCGTGGACTCCAGGCATGCCCGTGGCAGAGGCGAGTGGTGGGACAGCCCTGGCGCTGAGCTGCCTCCCCAGACCTCCAGGTGAGCATTGTTAATTTTTCACCCAGCCCTGTGGAGCGGCAGACAAAAGGTGGATTTTTAAAATTTTTTTTTCTCCTTAAAGGAAGTGTCTTCGACAGTGTTTTCACCTCGGCTGCAAAACTGGTCCCTGCTCTGACTGACACTTCTTACGCTTCTGAGCTGCCCCTTCAAACACTCTGCTAAGTCATGAGGTGCCACCTGCAGGGTGTGCAGTGCCTGTCGCAGGCACAGGTATGGCAGAAATCCATTTCATCACACAATTATTAACAATTCTCAACTGAAATCTCTTCAACCCTCAGGAAGCTTGCAGAACCCAAATATAACTTTATAAAAGAGATGAAATTTGAAGTGAATTTTACAATAAGCAGTCTTGAGCTTGAATATTTAATGCTGCTTTATGAGTGTTGAAAGTATGAAGTGCTTCTTGAAAAAAAAAAGTGGAAGAAAAGGTAATTTTCTATTAAATTGTAATAAATTGAAAGCCTAGTTTTCAACATTCCTCCCCTGTATTAGCAAAGCAGGAGGCGTGCCCTTCCACTGAAACCAAATCAGCAGAGCTGGCCACCCAGCACAGGAGATGGCCTGAAAGAACTGTGGCTGCTTTCAGAAGAGCTCTGCTCCACTTTCACAGTATGTTACTTTTTGAGATTATATTCTTTATTGTTGAGTGTTATTAAACATTATTATTTTGTTTAGAATGAGATTAATCAATGAACAGGACCTTTAAGGGCCCTTCAAACCCAATGCATTCTGATTCTATATAGCAACTAGTTAATTAGGCTTCACTAACATGAAATGCACCTTGCTTTTAATTTCTGTTGTTATTCACTCTGTTTTGTAATATTAAACTAGTTGATTTAAATATATGCTCTCTCTATAATTCTGATGTTAAGAATATGTAATAATTTTAAAGCCATTAAATGCAATTTGAAATGCAATTAAATATTAAACGGAATTTAACTTAATAATGACTCCTTTTGTGATAAATGTCGTTGACTTTTTTCACTCTCCCACACTTTATTTCATTGTTAGATAAATGAAACTAGAATTTCTGTAAAGATACCAGAGAGTGATGAAAGCACTGATACTTTTGTAGAGGTAGGTAACATTTTTTATTTATTTTCAGTGAAAAGGGTGTTGGCTTTTATATAGTTACTTGATCTGAGGAGTTGCACCGATTCTGACTAACAAACAAGACACAAGCATAGCACGGTGTATCACTTATTTTTTTTCTTATTAACTTTTACTTACAAATTGGAAGGTACTAAGCCTCTTCTCGTGGTGGTAACTTACGTCTGTGTTGTTCTGTTGAGTGTTCTTGTGCTATAAAGCTTAAAGTGAATGTACCTGATATGTTTACACTGCATTTTCTTAGATTCTTGTTTATCTCATGAATCTCTTAATTTTTCTTATTTTTATCAGTTGTAAAGAAACTATCTTTCAAGAAGGTCTGGTAAGTTCTAGGAAACACAGTACTCCTGGCAGGAGCCCAGACCATAATACAGAAAGAAATACATGAAATGGATTAATCTGTGCTAAAATCGCACTTAGCTGTGTATTGAAATTATTCTGTGGGATTGTTTGGTTGTTTGTTTTTTTTCTTTTCCCCCAGATAATTCCTTGCTTTGCCAAGTGTAGGTATGACTGGACAAGGCCTACAGAAAACACAACAAACTGCAGGCAAATGAAAACCAATCATTAGTTCAGTATTTATCATTCTTGAGTCAGTATTCTGTGCAACCTAACCAGAAACTGCTCAGTGTTTTCTGTTGCATTATGTATCCTGTATATTCAGCAGATATTTCCCTGTATGTTTGCAAAAATCTGGGAGAATAAATATTATACAGATACTCAAATGTCAAAATCATTTTAAAAAGCAGAAGACTATGTATGCTGGCTGTAGCAAATCTTGCTTTTCATCTTCCTCCTCTTAAAAGTTTTATGCTTAATACAGCAATGCTGCAATTCAGGTATTAGTTATTTTTTAACTATCGTAAAACTCTAAACAAAAGGGAAGAGAAGAGACCAAGTGAGGTCAGGCTGTAGGAGGAGATACATTCCAGAAACATGGGAGGAAGTTGGAGGGAGCAGATTCGGACTGGTAGGTCTTGTTTCTTTCAGAGTAGGGAAGAAATTTATGTAACTTAGTCAAGCGCTCAGTAGTTTTTAACTAGTTATTAACCATTTTGCATTACTTTTTAACACAATTTCTCTTCGATGTACATGAACATTGGAAATGCTAAGGTCAGCAATTCATTAACTGAAGCCAGCTTTCTCAGCTGTGCAAGACTCATTTCAAAGTGATTGTTCTTTTCCTTCTAGCGATCCTCGCAATCAGCTCAGCTGGAACATTTGTGTGTTATCTCCTTGCTGCTTTACTCGGGAGAGGATGTAAAACTGCCGTCTGTGACATCAGAGACTAGGGTAAGAGTTCTCACTTTTTTTTGAACTTTCAGTATTTCTGTAATTCCTGTTGAGTTTTGCTGTAAGCATCCTTTTAGATAGAATCATATGAAGAGATGACCTTTTAGGCATCATTGCAACAGAAGCTTTCTCTCATCTTTGTTTAAGAAACTCTAGCTGTGGCTACATTAACGTTGCAGTTTAAATCAGTATTTTCTCCCTGAAGAAAAACTCAGCAATGACATCTCATCTTGCCAGAGTAAAATTTTAAGTATTGTATGCCATCTTCAACAGAAGAGACCCCAAGGTCCTAATCTTAAATAAAATACAGGAATGCAATCTCAGCCTGCAGTAAAATACTTTCAGATAAGATTATAGCATAATTTGGGTGGAAATATTCTTTCCCTTTTAGAACTTTTAATGAAAGCAGACTAAAGGGAAGTCAGTTCTTTCTTTTCTGTGCTTTGTAGAAACTACATTAATTGATCTCTGATATTTACTATATTGTTAGGAGTGGTTTAATAGTTTTAATCTAGATTATAACTGCAGATATGGATTTGAGGTGTGAGCAGAGGGTGGCAGGAGCATCATTACAGAAGGAAAAAAACCCAAGAAATATCACTTCTCTAACTAAGGATGATGTGTTGGGAGAAAAAAGTCCCTATGCCTGTGTCACAGGATTGAGGTTGGTGCTGGCTAGATAAAAAAATGTTTGAGTGTATTATATTGGTTTGTTTAAATAGGGAAAAGAGTAGATGACTACCATGAATAATGAAAAGCTAGCAAGAGCTTTTGATGATGAGAACAGTAAAAAAAACAACAAACATTTCATTTCAGATTCTTAAGTCTTTCCACTGAATAATGTAATTTATTGTATAAGCAAAATACCAACAGCAACTGTAGTTTGAGTTCTCCATTTCACTCTTT
>NW_009719658.1:3867-11883 GCF_000703405.1 Apaloderma vittatum
ACTTAAATAACAATTTTATCTCCTGGTAACATTAGAATACGAATAGGAATAAGGCATTAAAACCACAGCCTGTACTCTTGAGCTATTCCTTCTGTGTACATGTATCTGAAATGAATCTTGGCTTAACATTTGCCACATCAGTATTTTCTACCTCAAATTCCCACATTGTGCAATTTTAATGTACATGCAATGTACATTGCATTGTGCAACTTTTAATGTACAGTTTTAATGTACACGTACACTGTATTACTATGTAATACAAATGTAGTGAAGTTGGAGATGACTGTGCTACTCTGTACACAGAATTCAGTGCATATCATTCAAAACTCGAGGCATAGAAAAGCTGAAGACTTCTGCACCATTTTGGAAAAAATTTCAGTTGAAGTTAGTTTTAATAAAATACAAAAATATCTATCAGCAGAAGATCAGTATACCTGCACTGGAAAACCAGGGCATTTGGGGAAAGGAATCCTCAGTTAATCATGTTCCACTGTTCCGTTACCATACAAAGGCAGCTCGCTCTCGTAACATTCTGACACCAAAACGCTGCCACTCTCGCTGATATATCCACAGCTCCTGAGTTGTATCAAGACAGGCTAAAACGGCACCTCCTTTCCATGCAATTAAGCGGGGATCCATATCCTAAATTTAAAACACAGATTGTACACAATCAGTGGTGTAAATTTACATGAATTTTTCCAACAGTATTCACGACTGGGAATCTCAGGAATTACGGGAGAAGCTTTTCAGGAAAAAATAGTAACATATGGAAAGAATACTTAAGGTGTTTAGAGGTCACTTTTTTTTTTAAGATGCCTTCTAAGAAATCCTACCCTTTGCAATAGAGAATCTGAAGGTTTTACAAATTTTGCCTGATTAATACATAATATAACTCTCTTAATGTCATACTTTCTTTAACCTTGAAAATAATAAAAAAACCTTCACACAACTTCTTGCTGAGCAGGCAGGTTAACCTCACAGGGCAGTACTAACTGCTGCTGCAAGAACATAGCATTTAGCTAACAAATAATTCAGCGATCAATACTAGTAATACTTGTTATACTTCTAACTGTGCTGTGTTATGAGCTGAAAGCTCTCCTCAGTCTCCTCAGATATGTAAATGATCTGCAGCTTTGAAAGAATATATATTTTTTTAATATTTTCAAGATTTACCAATCATAGTTTATTAACCATCAGTTAACAGTATACCTTAGGTCTTGTGATGACTTCAACATTTTCAACAACTCTTCTGAAAGAGGGTGGCATTTTGTTGAGAATTCGGTGTTGAAGAAACTCTTGAGCTTTATGAAACATAAGGCCTCCTCCTACTACTAAGATGGAGCTGTACATCTTCTTTTTTGTATCATCGGATGCTGGAATGGATGGATATATAGAAATATATCAGGGTTTTCGAGTTAATAGGGCTTGTATTTGTATTATAAACAATTTAATGCAAGTCAAACTAGATAGAAGCCAGTACGTCTTTGCCTTTAAAATTAATTCTTGGAGACACAAAACATCCAGCTCAAGAAACCTTAACAAAGTTGCAAGTATAAGGAACAGTGTAGCTACTCTAGAGATGATGGAAACTTATGGATATACACATTACTTTGGTAAAATATAAGTGTTACCATAAATCCACACTGACCAACATGCATATTTTAGAAAGCTGCACAAATGTAGTTCTTACCACAGCAGTCAATACTATGAAGAATGGCTTTGTCAAGGCCTAAGGCTTTGCCTTCAAACTGAGAAATCGCTGTTTTCCTGGACGTGTGTGCAGTTAAAGGTTCCTCTGAATCATTCCCAGGCATCATACAATCACTCTGGGAAGATCCCAGTTCCACTTCTTGGGGGTAGATCCTCTCTGAGATGTCTGAAGCTTGGCCTCTCAAGTCTCCCTCAAACGCACCAGGCTTTGACATAGATTTTCTATCCGCTGTAGCTTTTGAAGACTTAAAAATGAGAAAACAAGCTGAACTATGAAAAAGGCAAAAATATCTTCAACAGGTTACAGAGCGATACAAAGACTTAACACCCCTGTACTTCTCATCACCTTTTTGCAGAGGAAGGTTAAGCACTGTATAGTTTCACTTTAATCCTCAAATTCTAAGTAAGGGTTTTATTTGGAACTCCCTCACATGTGTCAATGCCATAATAAAAAGCTCTCTTAGATTCTGAAAGTAAACAGTTCTAATTAAGAACTTCTCTACACATCCATACTTCCTTACTCTAAATTTATTTTTAATACTTCTGGCCCAGATAACCAGCTTTGGTTGGTGAGGTGAACTAACGAGTCCTGATTTTATTCCCCAATTGAATAGTACTTAATGAAAAATAAAATGAACATTCACACACCTGCTCCTGCTTACTTTGTGTGGCTAGCAGGTAATGTTCATCATGAGGATCCTCAGGGTCACCTTGTGATCTGTGTTGCAAAGTTGTCATTTTTTGTCCAACAATTCCAAAAGTTGCTGGATAAAACAGAGCCATTGGAGCCTGAAGAATGAGAGATTTAACACAGTTTTGCTACACAGTTTTGGGTGTCTTCAGCACTGTATAATTAAAAAACCCCACCAAAACGTACAGTTGTATATGTACATAGGTTTACTTACAGATTCTGGTATTTTACGATAAATATTCAAATGCAGTTTGTTACAAAATTAGAAAATTCAGTGGCGAGGTGAAAAACTTGCAAGAATAGCATTAATTTCTTGCCCTTAAAGGATAAATACCATCATATTTAGTTTAATCTATAACCATTCTGGCCAAAGCTAGTTAGAAAGTCTTGTGCATCCACTAGCGCTGCATTAGGCCCATTCATATATACGGGAATTAATTTTAAAATTATCAACAAGCATATGTTAAGAACAATCCATAAAATATGTGGTCTTAGTATCACTGAACCTATACAAAGTAAGGCCCTGAGCCTGAATGCTTAATATAATTCTTGTAATTTAAAAAAAAAAAAAAAAGTCACCTGTAATTTTTCATCTCCTAGTCGGAACTGGTATAATAAAGCTGGAGAATCTGGATGACGAATCTGGAACTCATGGTCTTGCAATCCAGAAATATCCTAAGGTCAAAAACAATGTAAAAAAAAAGAAAAGTAGTATATTTTATATCCCTCTATCAAGCTGCATCATTTATTTAAACTTCAGGAAATAACAAAAAGTAACAAAACTCTTCAGACTGTGAATTTTATTTACCTGCTCTTGAACTCTTTAAAAAGTCTTTTCCTTGTAGCACAATCTGCCAAAACAGCTTTCTACATGCCTAAGCCTCTAAAATGAGTGTTTGTGCAGAAAGATGTGCTGGCAGACCTTACAAAACGGAAGTTGAAAGCAGCAAATAAGCAGCTACTCTCAGCTTCTTTCAGTAAGAAGAACAAAGAAGCTACCTTTCTAAGGATTATTTCAACTAAAAGAAAGAAAACAAGTTACAAATACTTAAGTATAAAGCTTCTCCAGCTTTTGCCAGTATTCTACTATCGAGTACAATTTTACATTGTTCCATTTACAAGCAGTTGTAGGCACACAAAAGGGTTCCCAGAGTAGCATTCTGTAAAGCAAAAATTACTTGGAGTATATACTCTTTTCCCTTCTCACCTGGTCCAGGTGACAAAATGTCTCCTTTAGGTGCTGAAGCAGCAGGCAGTCCAACTTGTTAGTTAACTGACAGTCTCGGTACGGGAATCCTGCGCGTTGCATAAGCCAATAGAAACACCTTGACACATCAGATCCTCCGTATGCAAGGCACAGCCTAAAGCAGAGAGCAGAAAAAGGATTATCGATTTGCTGAAATCCTGGCCTTTTACAGAGGCATATACAGGAACACAGGCAACATTGCAGACATGCTCTGATCTCCACACAGTCTGCAGAGCACAGTATCAGTTCAGCCTGTTCTCTTCCTCAAAAGATGTCAGAATCCTTTAAGGTTCACACCTTAACATCATGACTCTGTCATGCAGGTCACAGTAAAAAACCTTGTATTGGTAAAAAAAAAAAAATCTTGTTTTTTAAGTCTTTGGTAAGCAAGTAAGTACATGTTTATAATAATTCTGCTTATTAAAAGATACCTGGTGTTGCGATGGGAAACACCATCTTCTACACAGCAAACACTTGTCTTCTGATCTCCCACATCTACTATACATGCACTGCTTAAACCACTTCCAAAAGTAGCGCAGACAGACTCCTGGTGTACAACAACTCCTAGCAATGTGAGAAGAAATTATATCCCAATTCATGCCAAGCTCCAGAGACATGTTGGTGACATTTAAAGGGCATCTTAATATCTTTTAAAATCTACTAATAGCCTGACTCTGCACTGAATATTTGTACAGTTTATGAAAATCGGGGATATGAAAAAGAATATATTTTTACATAAATATATATATAGACTTTTTTATATAAAAAGTTTATGAAAAAGGGGATATGCTTACAGATTTTTTGTTGGGTAGGCCCTTAAAGTTAAGAGTGGGGTGAACGCCTATATTCAAATATTTTTTTGCAAGTTTAAAAATACTGTCTCCAGATCTTGTAACCAGTATTGCAAAGTCTTCATAATCAGATGCATATGAAGTATTTTTCTATTTTTTTTCTAGTTTTAATCAAGTATCATTACTATTAGCATTTTAGATATTTTCTTTAAATAGTTAAAAGACAAGGTAAAATTTCAGTGCATGTGAGCAAAATTCAGATTCTCATCCAGTTTTTAAGCCTTGCATACCTAATACGAAAAAGGAATTTACAGCACCAAAGGTACCACTACTCTGATTATTTCAAATTAAGTATGCTCCGTACGGTTGGGTTACAGTGCCTTCCATAATAATTCGCTGTGTTTTCTCTAAATCAGGGAAAGATGGCTAAGATTCAGCAGTACTTTCCAGAAGTTACACTACTTATCATTAAGTGCTTGCTAATGTATGGTTTTACCTGAAAAGCCCATCTTCATTAGGATCATATTTACCAGTTCTTTCACATGTTGCTTGTTATAGATGTCTGGAATTAGTAAAATGCATCTGTAGTACTGAAGATAAGAAGAGTTAGTTAAAGCCAGCTCTTAAGTTTCTCTTTACATTCTTACGGAAAGGGGGAAGGGGTTTAATAATTTAAAAAACGAGTTCAGAATAAGTACCAAGTTAAGAGATTATAGCTCACTAAAATGTTTTAAATAACATCAGATATGGGAAAAACACTTGCTTGGCAACAAGCAGAAATTAATCAAATATTAGGCACCCATTCCTTAGTTGCTTCTGTTTTAGTTAAAAAAAAAAATCCCAAACTGACTGAAATTTCTATAATGGGATTTCCAAACCTCCCTGGTAGAAATTCTATAACATTTTTTGTCTTAAAGACATGCACAAAATCCCACATAACGTCTTAGGAACTGTGCTCACCAGCAGAAAGAACGTATTTAAGAAAGCCACCAGTAAGAAGCTAACAAGAACAGGAGGTTGCTTCTCTTTTATACTAACATTTACAGAAGTGGACACAGTGCACATTGTTGTGCTCACAGCTCACCTTTAGGTCTTTCAGTGGTATTTCCAGATATTTTTGTATTGCATGTGACCATATAACTTCAAGGTCTGCTAATACTGCAGTGAGGGAGCCACCAGGTCCTGCGTGGAGATTCAACTGTCCTCTTCTAATAGGCCAATGTATATTATAAGAATCTAGTGGATTAACGTAGAGTGCCTGAAAATATGAGACAATGTTCTGTGTATTGCTTTTCCCAAAAGATTAGTAACAAACACTAGAAAAATATTTGAGAAGCAGATACAAGATGGCATGCAGCAGCACTCAGACCAATGTGACAGCCATACAGTGGATTTTTTTTTCATAGGGCTTGATTATAGAGAGTCAAAATAATAAAAAAAGACATTTTATACATAGTTAAATTGTTTGAATTTTCATATTTACAGACATCAACCAAACATAATGGTATATTTTTCCACTATCTCAAATTAGTAACTAAAATAAAAGACTCTTTGAAGCTCATGAATACCTAATTACTCAGCAGTGATTCCATGTCCTGATCCTTTCATCAGTTTCCTACCTTTTCTCTCAGTTACACCACATACACAGAGTTCTCACGTGGTCCCTGCAGAAACACTGATTTATAGCAGCAAAGGATCCAGGATATGTGTCAGGCAAATAGGAGAAACTGTCTGGCCTTGCTGAACAATAATAAATATTCACTTAGGCTATAGTCTCATGTATTGCTTGACTAAATTTGCATTGTTCAATACATGCTAACATAGAGCAAACTGCTCATCACATAGCTACATTAAAACGTAATACAAAGCTTCATTTCAACAGGAAAATGAATCTTACCTCTTCTCCTACCAAAACCTCAGGATGATTTGATGTGTTTGTCCACTTGGCTCCAGAGCTGTGATCTAAAATAGCTGGCCGCATCTGTCTGTTGTATGACCTGGCCTGAAATGAAAACATTACCCTCTATGATTACCCTCACAAAACAAATGCTGTTGGTAAATGTTTTAGCAGTCACTTTTTATGCATAAAAGAAAAAAGAAATACATTCCGCACCCGAAACTCAAAGAACCATTTTAAATCTTTTCTCAGATCTTCAGAGTTAGGTTACGCAACAGTGCTACCTATATGTGGGAAAATATCGGAAGATTGGTGAGCAGGACTGTAAACGTGCTCAAGTGAATTGCAGCTGGGATGTCAAAAGACACATCTGTCATTCTAATTGCTGTCTATCCTCGTGTGTTTGAGCAGTAGAATATCGCACTCAGGTAATGCAGGTCTGTGATAGACTCAGAGGCACCTTACTGAACATGCTTGAGATTCCTGCCCCTCTGTGCAAAAGATCAAAGCACAGCGGAAAATTACACCTGCAAAAATCCCTGATATATAAAAGTGAAAGCAACAGGTTTGAAAACTTTTCACTCTCTAGCACGCACTTAGCTCCATGGTGCTTGCACTCCCACCCATATGCCTCTGCCTGGGGGCTGCTGCAGAGATCCCCCCAGGTGCCAGAGGTAACAATAACTCTACTCTTTGCATTTCATTCATGGTTTTGTGGTTGTTAATGTGTCCTGCCTGTGTCATATTTGCTCTAGAAGGATACCTACTCTTGTCCATTAAAACATAGCATCAAACCATATGGCTATATGAATGAACAGTTTAGTAAAATCTTTAAAACGAGTTACCTGATCAGGTGACACTGGTATACGTCTTGCGCCATTTGACATCTTTTTGGACCATATTGCTTGGTCCACCATTTTAAGGCCATTTTGTCTCTGCTCAGTACTTTCAGGTTTCTAAACAAAACCCACAAATATGCAATGTAAATAACTTAGTTTCCAACTACATGGCTGTATATTGGTATACTGAAGCTATTATTAAACAATGAAATCATTACTGTAGTTGATGGACTGTAGAAGGGACAAAGGTCTGTACAATGCAAAATGAAAATATATTTATTTTTAAAGAAACTCTTTTTTATATTAGAGAGTTCCCAATACCTATTTGTCTAAGTCAGCTTGAACCTTTTAACTGATTGTAATGGCTACTGGACTTCATCTCCAGAGTGATGAGCTCAGGACATTATCTATTTAACTATGAAAATATTAAATAGGAGCAAAAATGTTTAACTAGATCTCAATTGTTTAAAGGTGAGGTTTAATATTAGAAACATTCATTTGATAAGTGATTTTTTGGTACAGATTCAAAACACAAGATCACTACATGTATATTTTTAAACAGATTAGACTGAAGTGGCTGGCTGTGTTATCCAAGCATACAAAACCACTGGTAAGCAACACGTTCGGCAGAGGAGCTGTCCAGTTCTAGGTTGTCATTCCATCAACAGAAACGCTGCGTGTGATACCAGAGCACAGAGCAGAGACATCAGCAAGAGCAAACCCTTCACTCATCAATTTCTTAGATCTACAGCGCCTAGTGCAAACCTACCGACATCGGCAAGGTTCAACAACAGAACACAAACACGTAGTTAAAACCGCCTGTTTCTCGCCCCGGCTTACGT
>NW_009719659.1:0-366 GCF_000703405.1 Apaloderma vittatum
TATATATATAAATCCAGGCTCGGATTCATGGAGGGACAAGGTGGCTTTACAAAACAAGCTACAGCCACACAATAAAGCTATAGTAGATGTATGGTAGATTCATAGCAGATAGATATCTGTGCAGATTGCGACAATTTATCTGTTCAATCGTGAAGTAAGGTGTTTTCCTAAATATCAAACAATGTATGTAGTTAGAGAACTGTCACTACAAGTCTTTGGAAGCTTGGCCAAGAAAAAATATTTCACATAAAGCACTAAAAATGGCCACCTTTCATGTGTGGGCCAAGGAATGGACTTGAGATCACAGAATCACAGAATTGTTGAGGCTGGAGAAGACCTCTGAGATCATCAAGTCCAGCCCATGCT
>NW_009719659.1:455-7053 GCF_000703405.1 Apaloderma vittatum
GACGGACCATCCCAGTGCCTGAGCACCCTCTCCGTGAGGAAGGGCTGCCTGAGATCCAACCTGAACCTCCCCTGACGCAGTTTCAGGCCGGGCCCTCTCGTCCTGTCACCAGTTGCCTGGGAGAAGAGCCCGACACCACCTGACTACACCCTCCCTGCAGGGAGTTGTAGAGAGTGATGAGGTCCCCTCCGAGTCTCCTCTTCTCCAGCTGAACACCCCCAGCTCCCTCAGCCTCTCCTCATAGAACTAGAGGGAAAGTCCTGCGAGGCCACGTGCCAGACTGCAGGCACACGCCAGTCTCTCCAGCCACGCTGCCTGCTGGGATCTCACTCCTCTGCCAGCTCCTCCACCCCTCACTGGGGAGCATTCGAGCACACAGAGAGTGCTACTGCCACAGCCATGCCTCTGGGAGCAGTACCAAACTGACCGCTACTGTGCTATGAAAAGGTCACATCTCGTGCTGATCAATAATGCTGTTACGAAACCACGCGAAAACCCTCCTGGTTAGCTGGACCAGGATGGCAGCAAAGTTTAGCCCTGGACCTCTCCTGCTTTTTTCAAAAGGTTTCAATGAACCCAGTTTCTTTCCTTGTCTTGAACTCGGACACAGAACAGATCTGCAGAGCAAAATGTTCTCTACACACTAGGCTTGGGAGCTGTTTTAAGTGTGCTGGTGAATTTGGGGCAATGGTAAAAGGACGAAATTGTGACTTCAGGAGGTAAGCTGTAACTATTTTGCCCGACTTCAGTAGAACTAGGATTTCTCCTGAGAAGCACAATAATCTTAATTTTCCTTGTGGAAGCAACAAAGTTATAGGCTGCAAAAGATAAAAAAATAAAATAAAATTGCAATTGAAAGCAAGGTGTCATAATTCAGAAAGGAAATTTCAACACATTTCAACTAAATATAACCTCTCCCTTTAGCTAAGTAAAACTTAATGCAGCTACTTACTGTAGCTGAAAATACCTTTGCAATATACTATGATACTGCCAAAATGGGTCACAAACTTGGCTTTTGTAAATACAGACATCCAACTGGTAATCTTAAGGCCAAAATCAGCCCCAAGAAGGTTTTTATCCGTACTTTGAAGTTCATTTGGCCAAATCATGAAACCTTCAGTTCGCTACGCAGTCCATCCCATAGAAGGCAAGGCTGGTCCCAAGCCCCACAGCCTTCTGGAAGGAGAACTGTTCACAATGAAACTCCACATTGTTCCTAGCCTCAAATTACTATGCAATGGCTACAAAAAATGCACAGGGCAGAACTTATAATTTACACTGAAAACATGGAAATCCAGGAAGGACATTCATGGAATACATCTTGAGACGACACGACCATTCTAACCGACCCTAATCAGGTATGTTTCGATCTTGCCAAGAGTCTGGGAGGTGAAACCTCTTGTGTTCTTGTCAGTCCAAAGAGCTGCTGGGAAAAGGCAGTCCAAAACTGAATTAATAAATGAAAAGTAACTTGCAAATGCTGGAATCCCAATGCCACAAGCAGATATGACAGACTATTTGAACAGTCGAAATGTGGGATCAAACTTGGGCTCGGAGCCTGTTTTAAAAATAGCAAAGCCCTATGGCAGTCAGCTACGCACTTCACGTTTTGTCAATCAGGAGTTGAGAGAACGGGATGGCAGAGTAGGTGATAATGGCAGGAAAAGAAAACCTTTCAGTTCACTAGTCAGAGGTTCTACACCATCACAAGCCAGGTCTCACGTAAGTTGTCCGCCACAGTTGGGCTGGGCTGCGGTACCCTAGGATTGCACTTCCAGTCCCTTCCCCTGCTTGTTAAAGCAGCTGTCAACAACACAAACTGATGAGATCTGAAATATATTTTCTCATTTTAAAACTGAAATTAATGCAATTAAAGTGTTATCATTAGTCTGTGACAAATAATGCAATACACAGGCTAAGTGGCAGTTTGGGGCTAAAAGTAACCAGTGACAAAAGCTAGACTGTGCAAGGCAGCAGTTACCACCAGTGGACTGTGTCCACAGGAATGAATAAATAAATCAGAACTTGGATTATCTTGAACCTTATTTGTGTTCTCCATCTCCTCTCCTTACCTCTGCCAGAATTCCAGCAACAAAAAAGAAAAGCTAAAAAGGTGGAGACAGAAAACTTGGACAACTAGGGTTTACAAATGGTTTATTTGCCACAACTAAGGAAGCTTTCTACATCTCAGAAGACAAGGGAAGGTAACTAAAACTATGGCTTTGTGTTAGCTGATAAATGAGTGCAGCAAAAATAGGCACTGCCTTAAATAAAAATAGATGTACTGTAATAATAAGGCTGAAAACCCCCACACAAGTAAATTACTGGTGTGATGAAACAGGCTTAAGTTTGGTCCAGCTTGATTTTTTTCTTCTTAATTGCCAGTAGGAATGCTTCTAAAAATAGCATACTCATGCTTTACAATATTAATTTGCTTACCATACGAAATAAATGCTTGTCTCCATTTTCAGACTACACATTAATGTGACAACCTTGCATTTAGGGAGTAATTTACTTGAAGTAACACAGCAGAGCTAGCTTTATTTAGACAACTTCAAAGAAACTGCTACTGTAAGCTATCTAATCGCAGTATTCTCTTTTGATCACTGTTTACAGGCATACAAAGTGTATTTCCTAGAGACCGTATAAGAAAAAATATAAACAATAATATACAAAAATATAAACAGATAAGCAATGTACTTTCAGCTAGGGGTGTCACAAACCACAGCAGAAATACTGAAGTGCAGGTACATTTACATAAACAAAAAAAGAAACAAAGCTGAAAGGTATATAAGCAAGTGTCTAGCTTAAAACATGTGATGATCGAGCATTTTATTGACTTGGGGCCTAAATCATTACATTCACTTTTGTTCATTTAGTGTCCTCTCGGATGCAGCAGAAAGCCTCCAGCAATCCAGAGAGGCAGTATGCTATTCTGGGACCCACCAGAAAATGAGTTGAGAAGTTGAGCAACTAACCATATTTGCAAGGGGAAATCTCCAAGGCATACCTACCAACAAGAATTTCAGGCTAGAAATACACTAGGATGGTTGCCAACAGAAATATTTCACCAGTCAGTCTTTTACAGTACTGTGGCTCCCATCTCAGTTTTTGCAACATTATTTAGCTGTAACTGCTTTCATCTCTCTCACGCTCTTTTCATAGAATCTTAGACTCGTAGAACTCTTTAGGTTGGAAAAGATCTTTAAGATCGAGTCCAGCTGTTAACCTGGCAATGCCAGGTCCACCACTAAACCATGTCCCTGAGCACCACATCAACATGTCTTCTAAATACCTCCAGGGATGGTGACTCCACCACTTCCCTGGGCAGCCTGTTCCAGTGCTTGACAACACTCTAAGTGAAGAATTTTTTCCTAATGCCCAATCTAAACCTTCCCTGGTGCAACCTAAGGCCATTTCCTCTTGTTCCGTCTCTTATTACTTGGGAGAAGAGATTGACACTCATTTTGTTGGCACTTGCTCTTTCGTGATACTTTGTCTTCCAATCTAAAGGCCATTAAGATGCTAAGGGGACTCTGTGTGCACTGTTGTGGTGCCAGGAGAGAAAGAAGGGATGGAGATGGTCAGCAGACCCTCAGTGCCTACATAATCCCTACAGAGTAATATGTAGCTGTGGAGGGCAGGACAATGATAATGGTAACTCAGTCATGTTCCTGCGTGATCTACTCTAGGTGATCCTGCTTTGTCAGGGGGGTTGGACTAGATCATCTTTCAGGTCCCTGCCAACCTCAAACATTCTGTGATTCTGTGTGAGTCTTCTCAAGGGCCATTGGGCAATACTGTGTCTCTAGGCAGTGCGTGAATTCAAGGACAGTCATTTCTCCAGCACAAATGCTCCTTACTTATGACATAACCTAAACAAGACCAGGTCCTAAATAAGACCATGCGTACTAAACACCACATTTATGGAAGATCTAAACCAAACCAGCTACCACAGCAGCCTTGGAGCAGCTGCACTGCTGATCAGTAGATCCATGTTCACCTGGATGAGATGCAGGAGCTTCACTGGCAACACCATGTTAAGGAGTTCCCAATGGGCTCTCACTCCTTGCCTGTCCTTGTCCAGCATGACAAAGTTTTACATGTTTTATTCATTCACTCTAAAGGAAATCAGATCAGTTTTCCAATGCAACAAGAAAAGCACAAGCAAGAACTTTTGACCATCACAAAAGTGCCTCATCAAGCCACAAGCACAGTGACAGGGAAAAAAGGGGCAGGGGGAGGAAAGCCTTAGAACTCCATGAAAAAAGTGTGGTTTTTTTTAAAACAAACAACCTCAAGTTTCCATACCAACGGAGTGGTATGGATCTAAATTGCATTACTTAAACAAGATAACCTTAGAAAAGGAAAACAGTATTTTTTCAATTACTTTCTCTAAAGTACAAACTTCGCTTTCTGATGATGCTGAAGCAGAAGTCTTCTCTAAGACTTTAGCTGATGCCTCCACTTTTCATAACATTTCAGACTAATTTAGGCTACTTTAAGACCAGCTCACACAGTCTGTTTCCTCCCATCTTTCAATGCTCATGTGCAAAACTCCCCCACCAGCACTTAATTTTTCCATCCTAGAGAAGGCAGCAATCAGAGCCTGCCGTTTGTGCACCAAGAGGGCAAAGGGACGTTCTGAACTCTGCTGGCGTCACAAGAGGCTGATAAATCCATATCATTTGGCGACCTCGTTTAATAAGCTTTACATTTATTTTTATCGTCTGCGGAAGAGAAAAAACAATACATGGTAAGGCTTGTACTGTGTTCCTCTGCTCAACACGCAGTCTTGAAGAAAACTAATTTTGCCTGCTGTTAGAACTAATAACTAATACCTTTTGAACTTTCATTTTGGAGACAAGATATGATAATATCTTATCCGTTCTGAAAGAGGATTGAATCTTTGTCCTTTTGGGAAGTATAGGGTCATTATGAGATTTGACACACAACAGAGCAAACCAGCCTGAGCGCATCTCATGCTACTGGCTGTCATCCAGAGCCAATAATCTATTTCTGATGAGCTCCTGTTGTGGTATTTGAAAAAGGTAACATTCATCCCTCTCCACCTGAAACAAGGTAATTCTTCACTGGTACAGAGTAAGACCTGTAGCAGCCTTAGTCTGGCAGTACCAAGAAGGAAATTTGCATTTCACTCACGTATAGAGAAGAAATACCTACTAGATCCTTATAAAACCCTAGTGGACATTTTTTATTTCCTTAGGACAATAAATTTTTGCTAAACTACTCCTACAGGAACTGGTAATCTGGGTCCTTCCACAGGGAACTGGCAGCACTGTCTGCTATCTAGGACTGTCAATGCCTTTTAAAGCCTGGATTATTTCAGATAGTTGATTCTTACCAAAATAAAATTACATGTGATTTCCTTAAATCACAAGAGTAGCAGGTTTTTCCAAAAGTTAGACAAGCACAAAACCCCCTGAGCTTTCTTTCATATTTCAAAAGCGTTTTGTTTCTACCTGTGTTTCCTTAACTTGTCCTTCTCTTCAGAAGATTTTATATAGTTCTGTAAACAGAACATTGCCACTTGCAAAAACACACAGTTAAAAAAAGCTTCTTATTTCTCCCTCTAGGTTCTCGGACTTTCAGCTCGAGAGATATTTCTACTCACGAGGAGAAACAAGACTGCAACAGTTGTGGCAAGCAGTGAATCTCACTCATGTAGACACTAAATGTTTGATGTTGAAGAAAAACTTTGTCTACTTTAGATCAAGATAACACATTAAAAAAAACCCCCACACCTAAAAACCAGAAGCACGCCTTGAGGCAAACACTTCTGTCTTTGTTCTGCACTGATGACTAAATGAGATCAACTAAAGGACACTTTTCACCATTCAGCTGAAGCTGTGGTCGTCCACACCTGCTCCCTTTATTTCATCTCCAGCACAGACCTGGCACACACAGTTTTCAGCCTATTTTTGGCATGAGGATATTTGAACAATGATTGACCACTATAAAATGTCTCTGCTCTGGTTAACATTAAACTAGCCAGTCCTCTTTGTACCCTTCTCAAGTCCATAAACCTCACTTGCAAAAAGGGGTAAATATTTCTGTAGGATTTTCCTTTTAAAACTGAAAACAGTTTTTAAACCAGAACAACAGTCCTTGTATTGTTGTGGGGCTCATATTTATAAATGTCATCCTTTCCTTCTTTGTTTACTACTCCTACCAAAAAGGATGGTATTTTCGCAGAGAAAATTAGTAACTGATGACCTTTTTTTCCCTGTGTCTTTCTTGCTGTTCCTCTCTCTTCTGTTACTGCAGACACACAACTGCTTGACCTGCTTCCCTTTTTAAGTCCATCTTTCATTCGCTGCTGAAGTGCTGACTGCCTCCATGCTTCACTTGAAGTTTCAGACAGGTTTCTCCCATGCTAGCCTCTGGTTTGTGAAGAAGTCTCTAAATACCTGGCTGTTCTTCCACCACCTGCCTTAGGACTTCCCTGCTCAGGTCAATACAAGGAATTGAGCTCCTTTACTCAGAAAACCACTGATGCTATGAAGTTCAACAAGACCCGGTGCAGGGTCCAACACGTGGCCACAGTAACCCCCTGCAGCGCTGCCGACTGGGGGAG
>NW_009719660.1:0-1067 GCF_000703405.1 Apaloderma vittatum
TGGGGGGTGCAGGTTTGGCTGAGCCTCCCAACCACCCCAAAATTTGGGTTTGCCGAAAATTTCGAGGCGAGCCGGGAGCGGACGCGGGCGTCGGGGCGCGACGTGTGTCCGTGGGCGTGGATATCTCGGTAGAAGGGGGATCGCGGAGGATTCCTTCTGCCTTTTCGGCACGTGCTGGGGTTTGGGGAGCAGGGCGAGCCCGCCAGCCGCGGTTCATAGGGATTAATTCTGGACCAAACCCGCGCCCGGACGGCCGGCCCCGGGGGCAGCAGCAGAAGTACTTGAATGGCTTAGGACAGAGAGTCTGAAGAGAGTCAAGTTGCACAGTGAAAATATATATTTTTATACCTAGCACGACTTCCTGTATATTTTGGGGGTTTTTTCTTTCTTTTTTTTTTTTTCCCTTTTATTTTTTTCTTTTGGACTTGGGTTTGTTCGTTTTATCGATTATTATTATTTAGGAAGGCAAACTTCTGAAATGTGAAGGGCGTTGGGTTTTAATTTTGTGTTTTTTTTTTTCCTTATCTGGTAGATGAGGGCAAGCATTTTGCACTAATGTTTCCTGTGTGTGGAGGATTAATGATATGTTTGAAAATGTTATATGGTAATGATTGTATTCTTCCGAAAAAAAAAAAAAAACACAACAAAAACACACAAAAAAAAAAAGCAACCCCTTGAAAATACTGAATGTAAGGTGAGAACAGAGCAGTCCATCGATTGTATGCGGCTTTCCTGAGTGCCTTAGAATTTTTTGATCGTTTATTTTATTTTTTTTTTCCAAGGAAAACAGATTAAGAAGATCAGATCATAAGCGACTCCTTCCTCCTCTTTGTTTACGACACTATTTTAAATTATAGAAAACTTGGGGCTGCTTTATAATGTGAATAGGAAACTGCATTCATCTAGGTCTGATAGTGTAAAATCAAAGCATCAGTATTTATGGTATGTCTGCACCTTTATTCTTATGCTTGACTATTAGCAATATTACCTGTATATTATATATCTGAAGTTATACCAAGCACCTTTAAAGACAAACCGGAGTGTAAGCGTACAAGTTACCTGCAGCT
>NW_009719661.1:0-25427 GCF_000703405.1 Apaloderma vittatum
GTCTGAGGGGTCTCTCGGTTTTTTTCCGCCGTCTCCCTCGCTGGAGGAGCTGGGCTTGTTCGTAGGTGCCCGCCTGAAACAAAGCCGGTGTTGAGGCCGTGGGCTGAGCCCGGCAGCTGGGGAGATCCCAGGGAAATCTGCCTTGGAAGGGAAGGTGGGAACGGTTGGTGCAAAGTGTGGTGGTTGCAGGTGGAGTTTTTTTAATAAAGGTCTTACCTGAGAACCAGAAGTGGGAAAGAGGAACGTGGCTGGAGGTAGAAGGAGAGTTTGTACAAAGGCTGTCAAGCTACTTGTCCCTGCCCATGACAGAGAGGTTGGATTAAATCATCTCTAAGGTCCCTTCCAGCCTAGGCCATTCTATGATTCTGCTTCAGGCTTAAATGCCACAAAGCCTGGTCTGATAGAATTAGGACCCAGGAGATGGTCTGGACCACCTGCCCAGCAGATTAAGTGAATTCAGAAATATTCCTAACAAGCAGCATTAGAAAAGCTGCCTGACTAATCCGTTGGTTGGTTGTTCCCTTAGCCTACAACGGGTGTCCTGTACAAAGAGGATAACTACATTATAATGACCACTGTGGATAAAGAAAAGTATAAGTGTATACTTCCACTGATAGCAAGTGGCAATGAGGTAAGTTCAGTCCAGTCTTTTCTGTAATTTTAACCTGTAGATCAGGTTTGTTTTTTCCTCTGTAAAAGGAAAATCGCCTGCAGAATGCCTCACTGTTTCCCAGCTTCTGGTAGGTGCCTTGACTTTGTGTTACGCACTAGCACTGCACCAAGTGGGGCCGTTCTGAACAGTCTTCAGGTCCTCATTTGGCAACAAATGATCACTGTAACATTCTGTTTATTGCTAGGTCTGTCACTGTGAAACTGGTGTGTTCTAAGTAACATTGTGGAACTCTAGGCCAGTAGACAGCTATAAAGGTTGTTAATGCTGCTGTTGTGCTCCTGTATCTGAGAACGCTATACAGTAGTGCTTCTGCCACCAGTAGTTTTTGTTCTCATTGCTTCCTCCCTCAATTGGAAATCTGAATGCACAATTTGGGGTTTAATTCTACTTTTTTTCAAAGTGTATAAATGCAGTTGTTTGTACAAGAGAAGGTAGATTGTGGAGGCCTTTGGTGAGGTTTATCATTGGTCATATGTTCCTCCAGCGGTTCGATTTTTCGCACCGTGAGAACTTGCACAGACAGGCTGTGCTCCCAGGGCAGGGACCTCCTGTTTTGAGAGAGCCGTCGTCCTTTAAGTAACGGGCAGTATGGAGAGCTTCAGTGTAGGTGAGAAATCTTTGGCATCGAAGAGCTTTACGTGGAGATCTCTTCAATAGCACACACATTTGTAGAGCAAAAATCGCAAAAGAAATAAATTTCCACAGTATTACTTACAGTTTTTGGATCCTTTTTCTTAAAAATTATGTGAAAGCTGCATGATGTTCCGATTATACTCCATCAGTACGGCGTCAGCACAGACTAACAAATGGAAAGAGAGTTGCTGCTGTTTCCCTATTCATGCCCCAAGCTGCCACTCTGGACGTGAGCAAGCTGTGAGCTCATACAGTTTTGCCACGTGTGCTATTTTTTAAACCACAGAACTTTTCTGGTTTCACTACTTGACTTGTGACTTCTTACTAAAATTAACATTTTTTTATTCTTTTTTTTTTTCTTCCTAATCACCCAAATGCACCTTCAGGCAGGAATTAGTAAGGTTTTATACATTTAAATTTTGTGCTAGGATTTTTGGTTTTTACTATTGCAAATGAATATTAACTAACTGAACTGTTAATTTTAATGTAATGCAATATTCTTCTATTTTAGGAAGAAGAAAAGGACTATAAAGGCCCTACTCCAGGAGAATTGCTGGAACCTCTTTTTAAGCAAAGTAGCTGTTCATATAGAGTATGTTACTTAGGTCTCGATAATCTAAGTTCTAATCAAAAACTTACAATCCAATGCATTTCAAAGTTTAATGTAGTAAACTGTTTGGATAAATATGTCTCAGATTTAAGGTACTAATTCCTTCCACAATAATGTCTCTAGAAGTTTATGACTAAATATTGGTGATAAAATTCTGTATTATTGAAGATGTTGGCAGTAAAATATTTGGGTTGCCGTTGAAAAACGAGGATTTAAAATATTTACTTCCAGGAGTCAAGCCACAGTGTGTGACAGTCTAGTGAATAGTTTTTCTCAGAAAGCATTAGAAGACCAAACCAAACATGCTTCTAGAGGTTCTGAAAGCTTTTCTGGTTTTTATCAGCTGTCATCCCAGCTCAAAGACTTGCATACAAGAGCAAGCCTAATACCAAACAAGCTCGTACTAAGAAAATGGCCAAATATTATACCCCCGCATCATCCCACACAATTCCTTGAAGAGGGAAGAGTGGGCCAAACACAACTGGCAAACAGCCCATATCTACGGCAGTTGCCAAAACCAGCCTGTGTCGAGTCACTGTGGCTTAGACCCAGCGCTTTGGGGGCAGATTTGGTTTTTACACTTTATTTGGTTATCTTTTTTCCTTCCTTTTATCTGTGTGAAAGTCAAGGAAACTTCACCTGGTATGTTTGTTGAGAAAGTCATCAAAATGCTTGGGAAATACTGAGACTGTTTGCTGTGCTGCTGGTTTTGAGGGTGTCTGAGCCCACACGCTTGGGCTGCGTTTCATTGATGCAAAAGCCAAAATTTTGGGGAAATTGATTTGTTCGTTTTTTTTGAGGGGTAATGTATCTAAACAGATTTTTTTATATTATTTTTCTTTCAAGATTGAATCTTACTGGACTTACGAGGTCTGCCATGGAAAACACATCCGTCAGTATCACGAGGAGAAGGAAACGGGACAGGTAGGCTTCTTACAATTTTGTAGTCTTCAACTCCCTTTTTTCCACTGGCATGTTCATGCAGAATTCTTCTAGAATTCCTGTACCCTTGAAAAAGTATGGAAAAAAGTAACTGAAATTTATTTTAACCTCTTTTGATTGTAGAAAATTAACATCCAAGAATACTATCTGGGGAATATGATGATAAAGAACCCATTATCAGAACCAGGTTTGTCTTATTCTATTTTGCTGATGCTAATTTGATTCTTCGAGTTTTAGTTGTTACTGAGAAATATGCTGTAGAAAATTGATTCCCAGTGCAGTAGAACAGAATTTTGTAGATGATTCATTTTTTTTACAAAATGTATTGTTTTCAATTATTTCTTTTTAGCACTTCACATTGCATCCCTCCTGTCAGTTTTGCCATGCTAATTGATTAGATTCACTAATCTGCAATAATTAGTGTCAGGGAAAGAAAACACATAATGTAAGAAACGGAACCAATAGATGACAGACCAGACTTTGATAACTGCCGCTCTTTTTTGTGGGGGATAGAAGCGTCTTTCAGACTGTGAGCAGAGGGCAGAGTGCATAGCACAGCTGTTCTGTAATAAAAAGCAATTTGGTTACAGCCTTTGCAGGTAGATTTGATCCTTGGAAGCGTTTGAGTCTTTTCGAGTGATCCTAGGAATATCCTGGATAAATATCCAGGGATCTCCAGAAATACTGAAGTGCCTGAAGTGGGACTTTGGTGGAAATTAGGTAGCTGAGCCCCAAACGCAAACTGCAAAGTAGAGTAACTAATATTTTGAGTGCTTCAGGTTGTTTTTTTTCCCTGTAAATTATTGTAGATGCTGAAAATTCTGTGGTTGTACCTGCCAAAATCTGCTTCCTTCGGTGAGCATTTTAGCAGTATATTAGTCCAAAGAACTCTCAGGTTCACAGACTTAAGCATTCATTCATCAGAGCTGATAGAAACAACAGAAAAACTATAATCTAGTTGTGCGTTGTTTTTGTTTTTTTTTAATTCTAGGCTAGTGTGTAAAAGCTGGGCACCACCATTTTTCTCTTCCTAAAAGTGATTAACTTGAACGTCTTGTAGGGGATTTAGCACTAATAACCCCCTTCCCTTGAATTTCTACCTGCAGCTTCAGAGACCACGTTGTCTGGCGATTCTTTGCTGGCGAGTTACAGTGCTTGTTTGCGCTGTCGTTAATCCTGTGCAGAGATGCCTTATACTCCCTAGGTGGTGCTGTACAGAAGACAGAAGGTTCAGTTTGAGTTACCAGTTCTTTCGTGGGCCTAGATGCTGAAGTTATGTGTGACGATACTTCCTGACATCCTACAGGAGTTGTTGAGAGCATTGACCCCCCTGTCCTTCCCACTTAGGTGTCAGACTGTTTTCTTTCTGCGCTTCCCATACAGCAATTCACACTACTTTTCTTAAAAAAATAGTACTGATGTTTTCTTAAACCACTGTGAGCTGTGTTTGCTCACGCGATCATCGTTATGGCGTGTAGTCTGGCCTCACGTCTTCCTATGAGTGCACCCTCTGAGGCTGGCTGGTGGGTGGGCTGAAGTGCTTGCCTGTTGACTGTCTCAGCCTCTAATTCCCTCAGGTTGCACAGAGCAGCAGCAGTGACCTGTTCCGCCCTGGCAGGCCTTTCCTGGGGTGCTAGCACTGGGTTTGGCCTGTCTGACAAACTCAAAATTGTTTTAAGATGATGCTAACTTGTATTTTGTTCTGTTTGCTCTGGACCCCAGATGACTGTTTGTCTCTTTTCTTTCCTCTTTTGCACCTGCAAGTTCATGAAATGGACTCTTGGCAGGGTATATGCAAAGTACTAGCCGATGCACAAAACATACAAACTTCTCTGTCTGTAATTTCATTTGACTTCAAGTTCACAGACTTTATGCTTACCTCATTCTTAATTATTCCCTAGATCAAGAAGAGAAGGAAAATCCAAAAGAGAGTGCAAAAGAGGCAAGTGGAAAACATCTGTTTTAATGTTTGCCATCAATAGTAGAGGCAATTTATATACGATGAGGTTATGTAATTAGTTCCCTGCCAAAGTGAGCTTCAAACAGTGAAACTCTCTCCCTGAGCTGCCCTCTTCTCACTTTTGATTATCAGTCTCAGCTCCGAAAGCATATTTAGTCTATCTAGTCATACACTTTCCCCTTCTACTTATTTATGTTAAAGTTAACCTAATCTTAAACGAGATGACTTATATATTCTTTTTCTACGAAGACAATACACATAACCACAAAGTCACGTTATGGTCTAGTGACAATTATTTTTCTGACCATATCAAAGATCCCAATCGCCTTAATGATGCTTTCATGCATTTTGGGTAGGGAGAAATGCTTAACGAAATCCTACAGCATGAAATTCCTAAAAGATGTCTCAGCTGACTGGATGACCCATCCCATAAAATTCTGTGCTTAGAGAACTTTTCCCTTTGTTTAGGCCCCAAAATTCCCAGTCTGAGTTACTAACTGGATAGCAAAACAATGCAAGTACCTGAAGCGTGTCAGAGGTTGGAATTGGCAAAGGCGGATTGGACCTGTGGACAGACACGCGCCTACCTTATTTGCATTTATCCTTCATTTTAATTCCAAAATGAAACTTTTGTCTACGTGTTCTTTCTAATGCTGATGGAGTGGTGGTGCTGCAGTGGACTCAGATAATATACGTGCCTGATGAGCATTTTCGAGGTAGTTGGTGGAGCAGACCCAAGTCAGAACATGGCCTATTCTAGGGGCAGTGGCAGTTTATGCTTCTTGGAAATTAAAGAAAGACAGATTCTTTGTAGTGCAACTTCTTTTTTTTTTTTATGATTTCAGGGGAAGCTCAATCTTTTACTGATGTTTTTTTGGACAGAATTTACGATGTACATATGCAGTCTTGGTTTCAGTCCATAAGAAATTTAGACTTAGTGTGGAATCTCCAGTCATGGAAAGAATAACACAGCTGGGTTGTGCTTAAAGGAACCAGAAACTGCTGTGATGAGAGACTTGTCTTAAGCCCCTGCTGGGTGCCAGCATGTTCATTCTTTAACCTCAGGAATGTCTTATTGCGCCGTTCCTGATGGAACAGTTTTCAGGAGAGAGTCAGTGGCCTGTGACAGGGTACCATGGGTTGAAAACCAAAGTAGGCGAGATATGGAAGTCTCTCAGGTCCCTGGATTGGTGTCCTGACCCCAGAAGGCACTACCACCTTTTCGCACAGAGCCTGATTTCTTGTGCTCTGAAAACTTTCATGGTCTCAAGCAATGCAGGTAGAAAAAGGTCTCGTTTTTAGGTTCCAGCGTGGCTTCTGCACAAACAGAACTCTTGGTATCTAGGAACTTTGGCTACTTCTGACGTAAGACGCAGGAGAAAGGCTTTTACCAGTTTAGAGAATTAACTTACTGAAGTGGAAGTTGGATGAAGCATAAGAACAAACAACTTTGAAGAGAGCTTACTTGGAGTGTATACAGAAGTGGAATTTACTTTGTACATATCATTAACTTTGTTAGCTGCAGTAAGAGGTATTGGGGAATGCCCTGGATAAGGATCAGCCTGGGCTGAGTGTGCCAAGAGGTGTAGCACAGGAATCGAGATGACTTTGCAGGGGCCTTTTTAGGTTCTTCATGATGAAGGTAACGTGCCTTGCCAGACCTGAGCTGAGTCTGGCAGAGCTATCCTCATCTCCCTATCTCCTAGACTACGGGGTGAACGTGGCTGGCTTGGTGCTTTTCCAAAACATTTCACCCAGCTAGGAGGTGTTCCTGAACTGAAACATCAGGAAGCCTGCTCAGAGAAACCAGCTGCTTTTGAAGTGGGAGCTCAAGCAGCTTGGTGCCTTCGTGCAGTGCTGTGTCAGATGCGGTAAATCAGAATGTAAACACCCAGGGCTGTTTTCAGTCCAGTAATGCTGACTCTGCACACCGTAATAATATTTTTTGTTTCCAAAGAGTCGAAGGAGCCTTCTTGTGATTCTTAACTTTTATTTTCTTTCACCTAGATACCTACAAAAAATATAGAAGGGCAGATGACCCCGTACTATCCTGTAGAGATGGGAAACGGCACACCTTGTAGCTTGAGACAAAACCTACCCAGATCGAGTACAGTGATGTACATCTGTCACCCAGAAGCTAAACATGAGATTCTTTCAGTAGCAGAAGTTACAACCTGTGAATATGAAGTGGTTATATTGACGCCTCTGTTATGCAACCATCCTAAATATAGGTACAGTACTCAAATTTTGGTTAACTTTATCACTTCAAATTTTCATTGATTCCCATGTGTGTGTGTGTTTATATTAGCCATGTATCCAGCTGTGGTTTCTGGTACAGAGCTGTGACACTTGTACACGCTCACTTTGGCAAGTGCAGTTTTGCCAGGTCTTAACTTTTCATGTTAAGTTGCGCAATGTTTGCATTTTCTAAGTCTCCAGTGATTGATCCCATGTGAGAAGCAGATGGGAAGTATCGCTTTACTTTCAACAGGTGAGTTTCTAGCCCTGTTGTTGCCGAAGCAGCAGGTCTTCACCCATAACCATAACATGTATTTTAGCAGTACTCTGAACTTAAGGAGCTCTCATCTGTCTCTGTCCTGCTTTATGGCCTCACCTTCAGCTATAGAAGTCATTTTCACATGAAGAGTTCACAGCTTCAGTGTTATTTTCCAAAACCAAAGTTAAAGATTCTTTTTTCCTCCCTGAATCGTACCATGCATCTAAGGGATACCCTTAGCCTCGATAGTACAGATTTTCTGACCTTTCAAGGGTTGTAAACAGACTTGCAAAGTGAATATGACCTACAAATGAAGGGGAGAATAGTGGACAGGAGTTCTGAATTTCCCATGTACACAGCTGTCAGAACAAGTGAGTATTTCCGTACTGTTTTGAAATGGGCAGCAACATCTGAAGGACAAAATCTTCAACAGTGCATTTTATAAACACTTGGCAATTTGGAGTTATGCTATTGTTAAATATTTAGTATCAATTATAAATTTTCTCATGTAGATGGGTTTGGTAATACTGTTGTCTGTTGCACTTACCTAGTGCACTGTTACCTGTTTACAAGTCGTTTTAAGCCTCTGTATCAGTAGAAAAATAGAAAGTGCATGGGCAAATTGTTCTATTGTTCAACAAAAATGCTGCCTCTTTCCAAAGGGAAGGCATAGAACGCTTCCTGGCCACTAGCAGGAAGTACTTAAAATAAACATAAAATATGTTTATTCTCCCACTTCCTGACCTCATCTTAGTAAATAAAAGTAGCTGGAGGCAGCAGGCTAGAAACGCTGCTCAGTGTCAGCAGCAGTAACAACAAGCAAACTTGTGAAATGTGCTTTTCCTGCCACATGTTCCTGAAACGGCACTGAGCAGGGCTTCAGCCAGCAGTGGTTTTCCTCCACACCTGCTGTCTTACCCAACAACGCGCTTGCGTTAACCGAGCAAAGTCCAGCCATTAGTTCCAGTTGTTCTTGTTTGGGTACTTTTTTTCAATTGGTGGGAATTGGGGACAGGGAGGAAGGCAGTGAAAAGCAGTATCTGTCTACTGCAGGTATTAGTCTTAATGTTGTTTAAATGAAAGTCAGATAAAACTCGGCTTCTTTGGTTACAGGGCTTATTTAATCTAGAGTGCAGTTCCTATTTAGGAAATATTTTTGGATGCTTTTAACTACAGTGGTGATGATAATTATACAGCTACTGCTTGTGACTCATCCTAGGGGGGCATCACAAAAAGCCGCCCTGCCTCTGAAGTGGTATCTGCTGTTTGTTTTGTACATAAGTCTTCTCTAAAGAGGACCTTTTCTGTGAGATGAGCAATGAAAGGTGAACACACACTTCATTTGTCTGCATGACTTTCATTTTGGTGTTTGCTTTCCTTGACCATTTTCTAACAGAAAAAAAAGCTTATCTGGTGTTTTAATGAGGCCTTCATTTGTGCAAAATGAGGAGAAAGCTGTGTTAACTCTGCTTCATCTTTTTGCTTTCTCTTTCCTGAAATAAGCTGCTTTGTGCAGACATTGCTCATGAAGAGAGTGATAAAGGGGTTAGATGGCCTTGCCAGTTGTATGGTGGTATTACGACTGAAACTGCGCAGCTCAAAAAGCCTGTTTACATCACTTGTAAGAAAAGCGCAGCTTTGGCTGAGATGGTGCAAGTACAAGGAAAAAAAATACGTACCTCGGCCCAGCTCAGTCAGGAATTTACAGTGGTAAAAATGTCTTTAAGGCGATAGTGAAGTGATGTATTGCTGACTTGTTTGGACAGGTTCAGGGCTTCCCCTGTGAATGACATCTTTTGCCAGTCTCTGCCAGGATCCCCACTTAAACCCCATAATCTGGAACAGCTGGAGAAACAGCAAGAAATGATGAAGATGCCTTTTAGAAGAGTTAAGGAGGTAGGATTTGTTTCATTTTAAATAGAAAAAATATTAATTTTCCATGTCGTAACACATGCAACTTCCACTTCTATGGAGTAAGGTCTCTTGCCTAACTTTGTAAGACCATGTCAGTCTTTTGAACACTTCTAAAACTTGTTGAAATCATCTGTAACTTACCTTACTTGGAAGCAAAGCAAAGCAAGTAAGCTTGGGCTCCTAACTGAAACCTTTTGGAGCCTTAAGTTTAGAAATATGCTAGGTGTTTGAGTTTTGATTATATCTTTTTCAGCTATGCTGAAGACAGTGAAAATTATGACAAAATGCTTTCATACTTTTCCCCACAGCCTACTTCACTTAGTATTAAGTAACTTCGTACGATGTATAAGACTTTGCAAGAGACATATAAAATCTAAATGGGTGTATTTGTGTATACTTTAATTCCAGGAAGAAATGCATTCAACAAAAGAAGAGAAATTTTCTTCCATTCATAAGCCTGTTGCTGTTGGAAGCCATCAGCTATTAACTGTGGGAACAACCCACATCTCCAAATTGACTGATGACCAACTTATAAAGGAATTTCTTAGTGGTTCCTACTGCTTCCATGGGGTGAGAAATAAAGCTATGCATAATAAAATAGCTACTCCTTAATTGCACATAGCGGTTTATGTATTTGTTTATTTTTTCTATGAACTGTGATAATTCCATTCTTAGAATAACTGCCTTTCCTTGCATTGATATAGTAAGGCCTATATAGCAAAGTCTCTGCCAGAAAGGTATCTTTAACCTTTCTGTTGAAACTCGGTTTATTTGGGCAGACAGTGAAAGGAAAGTAGATCATGAGAATTGTTCACTGCTCATTCTGTTAGTGAGAAGAAAAAAAATAAATCTGATAAAACTTACTGAGAACAGCCAGCAGAGGCATCTGAAGCTTTCCTTGTCTTTGAAAGAGGAAAGTATTTTTTTAAGAGATGAGTAGAGGGTCTACAAATAGTTTAAGGAATTTAGTCCTGTGTGGCTCTTCAAAGAGTATTTGCTTAAATTCATTTATTCCATCCCTTGCCTATGTCAATTGGTCTAATGAGAGATTCTCTCTCTCCAAACTACGAATCAAAACACCTACTGAACAGGTATGGAGTTTTACGGCTAGAAAAGCCAGTGGTTTAGGGTCTGGAGGAAAAGCAATGTGGGTGTTCTGGGGTGTTTTGTTTGGGGGTTTTGCTTTAATGCTGAGATTATGCATCTCCCTAGGGCGTTGGTTGGTGGAAGTATGAATTCTGCTACGGCAAATATGTTCATCAGTATCATGAGGTATGTTTAAATAGCTGTATGATCTGCGATTAGATGGGGCCAGGGGGAAAGGATTAGAGAATGTCATTAAAATACCCTCACTGCTCATTGTATCATACAAGGTGTAATTATCAGCCTTTCGTTTTTTAGGATAAGGAAAGTGGCAGGACTTCTGTGGTTGTGGGGACATGGAGCAAGGAGGAACACATCGAATGGTCCAGGAAGAATGCTGCTAGAACCTACTATCTTAGAGAAGATGGCACACAGACAGTCAGGTACGGTTACACTGACTGCACCTACTGCTCTGGCTTGTCCCTCCTGAATTAGTCTCAAGCTTGCAAGAGAAAAGAATAAATGACAGGGCCCACTTCTACAGTCCTTGAATGTTCAGTTTACAAATAGATACAGTAAACTGTCAAGAGCAGGGTGCATAGATGTTTATTCCCTCCACACCAATCAACATGCAACATCAGAAGATATAATTCCACACTGGAGACGATGCAGAGATAAATCTTGCAATGGTGAACAACTACTTGCCTCTGCAGTAACTGAGACAAAGGGTGTTACTAGTTTAGTTTGTGTATTGGAGTGAAATATGCAAAGAGTGATACGATACTGTATCACACAAGTTATAAGAATTGTTTTTAATATTTCTGAACTTTTTTATTCCAATCTTTTGTGGCAGGATGGTGTCTCATTTCTATGGAAATGGGGATGTTTGTGACCTAACAGACAAGCCAAGGCAGGTGACTGTGAAATTGAAGTAAGTTAACTTTTTTTACAAACCAATGATTTGTGTCTCTGCTTCCTGCACCAGAGGAGAAAGCCTCTGTTGTCTTCAGAAAGCAATGAGTGGTAGCTCAGTAAAAATGCTATAGACACAAGGGAAATACATGTTTTAGTTTTGTGCCCATTACATGCTGAACGTGACAAAATTTCTCTTCTGTTTTTCAGATGTAAAGAATCGGATTCCCCTCATGCTGTGACCATATACATGTTAGAGCCTCATTCTTGCCAATACATCCTCGGGGTATGTAAAGACTTAGTGGAATTCCCTAAGATCAGGTGCTGCCTTACAGAGGATGACTCCAGGTGTATGGTTAAGACAGCCCCTTCCTTCCAGGGGCTCTCACAGAAGATTCCTCACCCAAAAGTAAAAAGCACTTAATTTTAAAGGTGATGCTTTGCTCCTGTTGCCTCTTGCAATCTGTTGCCATGAATCTCACAATCTGTGTTGCAATCTCTTGTAAAAGCTTATCAGTGATTTCACAGGTGTTTAATATTTTGATCTCTTATGTTCAAGGTGGAGTCTCCAGTCATCTGTAAAATTTTGGATACAGCAGATGAACACGGGCTCCTCTCAGTGCCCAGCTAAAAACCATCATGCAAGCCAAACCTGTCACCGACCCCACTGGTGTCTGCCACACAAACATCCCATTCGTGCGATGAGCGAGGCAGAGAGAAGCTTCCAGGCAACCAGCCTCACCAGCAGAATCCTGAGGGACTCGTGAACCACTTTGTGTATAACTATGTGTATATAAGAGATTTTCGATAAACTTTTAACAATTAAAATCTTGTCTTGCACTTCCTGTTTGACTCGTGTATGGCACGTTCTGCAGTCATCATCAAGGTGTAAAGTATCAACTTCAAAAAGGCAAAATGAACAAGGTCCAGCTTCAAGTGGGGACTTCAGCTGCCAACAGAATGAACAAGTGAACCAACGCTTCTTGCTCAGGAGCCTTCCACAGCTGCTACACCACCAAAATGTTCTACGGCCATCACTTACTTTGTCCAAACAAACATTACCTCAGGCTGATTCCTTGGAACTGTATTAACATCCCAGCCCTTCCTCCTCTTACCTTACCCCCTTCAACTGTTATTTCTTTCCCCAGTCTGGGCTGCTTTCCAGGACTTTTTTAATGTATTAACACTGTAGGGTTCATCTTAATATATTTATTTTGCTGAACCTTCTTCTTGACATCAGCCAGATGTTTTGCTTCTAAGGTATGATACTAGTGATCTGCAGTCGCATTTTTAGTGGCAGAGTTGTCACCATGAGCTAGACCTCTAGGCTCCCACCTGTCTGTGTGTGTTGTCCAAGGGGTTTCCTTTTCAGTGATGAGGATTTGGTACATCCACCCACCTTGCAGTGGATGTTTTCTGGCAGCATGCCTACCTCACAAATAACATTTCTGGTGCAGGCACATGAAGGTTTAGTCTGCTGACTGTGCACATTTGTAGAAGGTAATTGAAGTATTACTTAAAACCAATATCTTAAGTAGATTTCCGTTACCAACACCCACCCTACCTTCTCCTTCAGGAGGACATTGTTGGGTTGTCAGAAATACAGGTCAGTGCTTCTGCCTGGTGTGACTCTGTGGACGAGTTATGCAAAATCACAGACGAGATGACACATATCCGCTAGTCAAAGTGCAGGCATGTGGCCTGAGCGGCAGGAGTTCAGAAATTGGGAGTCATGGCTGAGAAAGCTTCCTGCATGCTCTCTTGGTTAAGTTCCACCAGAGCGAGGTGGAAAGCACCATGTAAAGCCTGGGGTGATGCCTGGGTGGGAAGGGCAGCTGGGAGCTGGGCAGCATTTTGGTTATGTTACATTGGTCACAAATGTAAGCCCACGCTGCTTCTTCTTTTCTAAAGCTATTGTGCAAGGTGTAGGAATTTCATAACAAATGTCAGACAGAAATCTGCCAACAATTTGACATATGACTAGTTGGCTACTACCCAAAATAGAAGGTTACATGCTAGAACCTATTATATTGTCTTATATAGTAGAAAACAAAAGCAGCTGCAGCAGGCTGTTATGGCATTTACATTGAAAGTAATTGTTCCTGATCATATTTTTCTGATCGCTTAGCAACATCACAGAGAAACTGAAAAAGGGGGAAGAGTCTCCCACCCAGATTTTTCCCCTTCAGTCTTCTTGTGAAGCATTTGATAAGTAACCTTTTGCTTATTTTGGTCACGTATTTAGCCAGTAGCTTTTAGAAAAGAGAAGACATTAAGAGCAGCATTCTCTGGACTTAGTTTCAAAAAAGTTCTTTTACTTGCCTAACAGTCAACCAGACCATAAGCAGCTAGCAATAGATAATGTATGAATCCAGGCCCCATATTAAGCACAGTGTGGCCAAGTTGGCCACACTCCAGCGACTTGTTGAACAACCTGAAAAGCTTTAGGAAGGGGTCCCCACCTCCCCAGCTTCAGATGAACATTTCAGCAGCAGCTCCTGCAGCTGCACTGTGACCCTTCAGCTGCCTTAACTCCAGCTCTGGAGTGCCAGAGGTGGCACTCTCTCAGGTCCACCGCAGCCAAGATGCATCCCAAGTCAACAGACAGTAACAAAAAATTAAAGCAGATTTAGCCTTAGCTACCCTAATCTGTTTCTGCAATGAGGTTGGCTGAATCCTCCTCATGGAGGCTCTGGAAGCAGATGGAAACCTTAGGGTGTGAGCCCTTGTGATAGTTTCATTTCAAATTAAGGATGTCGCTATCTTCCTGGCTGCTCTCAGGAAAGGCAGATGCAATCTCGGTACCACATCGAGATCTGAAGCCCCAGCTTTGACTCAGATGCGCATGTCACGCCGTGGACAGACATGCGGCGTGGGACGAGACGGTATCAAACTTCTTCAGCATCCATCTGGCTGGGTCATACCAAAGGAAGGAGAAACTGCAATGCACTAAACCTTCCTGCCCACCCCTCAGTCGTTGCAATTAGATCAGAGGAAAAGCTAAGAATAGTTAAGTTGCAGAATTTAAAGAATCCCACTTGGCCCGCACAAGAGGCAAGTCCCCAGTGCAATGGGAAGTGCAACATCTTTGATTAAGCAGCCACAGCATCCTGGTGCACTTCTAATACCAACTTTTGCTATTTTAGGAACAAACGACACTGTCACAAACCCATGAAATCTGCACCCAGTTCCCCATATTCCTCAGCCTCTACTTCCCCTTGGACAGGAAGCATCATGCTCACATATGTTCCTAACACTGCATCTGAACTACCTGCAAGCAATGCAAATCCACAATGACATAGAACATCCTTTTCTCTTGCACCCTCTCCTATTTCTCCTAAACCAACACCTGATTTGGGAGTAAACTACCAAGGTGGGGATAAGGGGAGCAGGGAAGATGCACGCAAAAAACCCACAGGGCACAACTCCCTCGTGTGCTCCTCCTACACAACCAAAACCACTCCGAGAATGGCAGCGTTCACCTCGCTTGCCAAGATTCACTGAATGAATATCAGAAAACTAAAACAGAATCTTCTGTATGAGGTAAGAGTCAGGTCATTATTGCCATGCCTTTATTTGCATCTCCACTCAAAGACACTGCCCCAAACCTGCAGCCATTAGACTTCAGACAACAGAGATTCATTCTGGAGCTCATTTTTAATTGTCATTTAATTATGTCAGTTATTAATTAGCTGCAACACTCTATCAAAAAGCAGATAGAATATTTATGTAAGACATCTGCACAGGTGATAGACATGGCTGAGAGGAGTCAGTGGCTCAGTATGGGAGGTGAGACAGTGCCTTGGAAGTTTCACTTACCTGAAGGGGTGAAATAAGACGGTCGGTCTCAGAAAGATTTTCTTGAGTGGTAAAGAAATGCCTCTCGCTGCACTGAGGCAGACAAGTATATTTCCTGGAAAGGAATAAATGAATATGCAGAACATGTGCTGTTTGAAACAAAAGTTAGAATAATGTCAGCACAGTATATCAGCAGAATAACCATTCCTGTACTGAAAAATAGTCTTTTCCACTTTGTCACTTCCAACCACACCTTACTCTCATGGCCAGCTGGAGACATGGTTTGATGGGCCTTGTGCTAGAAAAAAGATGCTCCATCTTCCCAAAGAGTACAGAGAAGAATTTCAAGAGCTTCCCAGCTGTATTTAGATGAAGGATGGAAGACCGGTCAGGCAGAAATGGCTGTCTGCACAGGGTCACCCCAAGGTGAAAGCAGAGGCAAGAATCTTTCCTGACATGCCCCAAATGCTCTTAATTTCCTGTCTCTTCTACTAAAGCAGGTTAGGAACTGTCTGAAGAATGGATGCCTTCAGGGCAATTCCCAGAACCTGCTGGGGCAAGAAAGTGTCCAGTCAGACCAGAAATGCTGCACAAACAACCTTGGGGTTTTCCAGCCCCCCAAGACTGCACAGGGGAGCCTCTGAGCTGCTGCAAGAGTTTCCAGTCACTGGCAGTTACAAAAGACTGGAAAAAAACCCCTCAATAGCGGAAAAAGCAGAGCAGATGATAGAGATCTGCACATTGTGCAATGTGTTGACTTCCCTTCTGTTGGCATCCTGAATCGAACTAGCTACAAGAAGTGCATCTTTCAAGGCAGCACTACAAACACTGAGAAAATTTCCTGTTATTTCTTTTTCTTCTAACTGAAGTGCGCGGAAGATACAATTGCTCACTTTTGCAGGAGTACTTCTGTTGCACGAGACCTCCTGTTTACACAGAAGAAAACCCAACATGAAAACCTTGCTATCTTAGGAAATGCACCCACAGCAAAACACATCATGGGAGTAAATCAGTTTTATAACCTTGTGGTCACTCTTGGTGCTTCCAGACCTTCCCTGCGACACTCTGGTAATAGCAAAGCCAGCACATCCCTTGGACCAACACTGTTCATAGCATCCAAGTGTTAAAACAAGCAACTTCCACTTTTGATATTCCCCTCAGCAATAGGCTGAGCAGCTGCTGGTACTGGCAAGATGAGGAAAAATGTACAGCTTTCACCACGGAGAAGTACGTCTGGCGCAAAGCTCCTCTGTCAGCCTCGCAGGGGGAAGTGGGGCTACAGATGCCGCCTGTCTCAACAGAGCCAGGCAGCTCGTGTGGTTCCCAGGGGCATCCGGGCACGCCCCGCTCCACTCCTGGGGCCGTCAGCAGCAGCAGGTACCAGCAGAGGAGCAGCGCTGAGGAGAGCAGGCAGAAGGGGGGTAAGAGGAACGGGGAGGGTCACTGGAACTCTTTCAGCCTTAAACATGAAACACTTCTAATACTCTGGGGGCTTCCTTGTCCCTATGGTGCGTTTGCTCCCGGCTGCAGTGTATTTTTGCTCGGTGTGAGAGAGCACCTGCCAGCAGTGGAGGGTGCAGGGGACAGAGCCGAGAAGTTGCTGGGGTCCCTTCTCTCTTCAGTTAAACGTGATGGTCCAAGCCTGGTGGGCAGCAAAGGGTACTATGGTAGCACCAGGTTGTTCAGCTGAAGTTCTGCACCTGCATTTTCAGGCAATAAATACAAGCTGTGGAGTGGAGGTGTCAGGACACTAGTGACAGACAGATGTGGGGCAGGAGAGGGGCTGGGCAGTGATGTTGCCAGGCAATGAGAAGCCTCCGAAGATTAATGATGCACAGGCAGTGACCTCTCCCGGTACAGGCTGCCTTAGACAAGTCCTCCCATATCCTACTTCAGAGCAAACTTACTCTTTTCATTACTCTAAAAGGTAAGGCGAAATAAATAGTCACTGGTAAATTCTTGGCTGAGAGCAAACCATCAAAGGGATGGGATCACAAAAAGACACACGGTCGCACTTATGTGGAGATCCCTGCCACATTACTCTGATACACTAGTTAAGTGGCTGAACAGGTTTTGCATGGGTCAGACTTACCTGGTTGTTGTGTACCAGGATAAGAGACTCTAAAATCCGAGCCTCAAGCACCGTTTGCAAAAGTGCATCTCAGATTGTGCATCAGGAAGACTGCATTGTAAAGGCTGCTCCCTGCCTGCCTGGAGTCAGGGGGAAGGAAAAAAGAAAAGAAAAGGAAAAAAAAAAAGAAAAACATAATTCAGACTTCATCTGGAATGAACAGCACTCTCCTTCAAATCGTTCTCTGTCATCATCTTTTATTATTGCCTCTTGAAAATAATAATGAAGCAAGACATGTTTTGTTAATGGAGATAAAAGGGAATTCACAGATGCACCTAATGAGACAATTTCTGTACTTGCAAGTGAACTAGAATTATTTTTTAAGGGTATTCATTAACACAGAGCATATTGCAATGACATTTCTTTTGTCATTTTTTGTCATACGTTTCTTTTCTGCAGGATGAGGATCCTTACTGAAAGCCTTCATTTCTACTTAATCTCTTTCTTATTCAGTGGAGCAAATGGATTCCTCACTCCAAGAACACCTACAGCCTATGCCTTCCCATTTTGTAACTACTCCTATCTAAATCTCTCTTCTGTATCAGAAGCACAAGCTCCAAAAACTGCAAGAGCTCTCAACTTCTCACACAACTTGATTGAAAAAATAACCAAGAGAGACTTGGAAGGTTTTGACGCGCTGGAAGTTTTAGACCTCTCCTACAACCTGATTAAGGACGTTGAAAGTGGTGCATTGGAGAGTCTGTTCAGCCTGGTTTCTGTCAATTTATCATTTAACGATAAGAAACTTCACGTATCAGATCTTCCACCCTACCTGAAGCTCTTACCCACTAGCAAAGCCTCAGGGTCTTTGCAGCTTTATAAGTATTTTGAGAAATCCTCAGAGGCTGCTCTGGAGCCTCTTGCATCCGCCAAAAAGCTGCCGCATTCCAGAGGTCGACCTCTCCTGCAAAATGTTAATTCGAGGCTCAGACGAAGTACAGAGAACCTTCTGCGAAAAGCAGAGAAAAATGCGACAGTTGCTCCAAGAGCCACATTAAGGCCTAATTTCTGCGGAGCACCAATAAATGGGAAACTCGATCTGTCATACAGCAAACTCTCCGAGGAAGAGCTGGAAATAAAACTGAATCCGAATTTCTGCCAAGCTGAGCTCGACAGTATTCTGGAGCTTGACATTAGTCACAGCGACCTGGAAATGGATCTTCTGTCTCTGTTCATCTTGTTTTTGCCAATGAAAAACGTGCAGTGGATTGATGCCAGTCACAACAAATTAAAAATTAACGATCAAGATGTTGAGGCGATCTGTAAATTCCCATTCAGCATGTTTTTCTTTTTAAATATTAGCAACAATCCCATAAACAGCTTGGATAATCTGTGCCTCCCTTCAACCATCAGGGTAATTGATTTGTCCTTCACCAATATAAGCCAAATACCCCAAAATTTTGCTAGGAAGTTGTTTAACTTGGAAAACATGTACGTTCAAGGAAACCACTTCATATACACAGCACGTCCTGAAGCATCTCAGAACCTTTCCTCTGGAGCTGTAACAATTAATGCCATTTCACTTGTGAGGAATGAGGCTGGCACACCCATTGAAAGTCTTCCAAGGAAAGTGAAACACCTGAAGATGTCCAACTGCTCTATCGTGGAACTGCCGGAGTGGTTTGCTGACACAATGGAAGAATTGCTATTTTTGGATCTCAGCAGCAACCCAATTTCTGTGCTTCCTCACTTGCCTACCACCCTGCAGCATCTCGACATAAGCAACAGCGACATTAAGACGATACCCCCTAGTTTTAAGTCCATCTCCAACTTAACAATATTTAATATTCAGAATAATAAAATTACAGATATGCATCCCGAGTATTTCCCATTGACTTTAACAAAATGTGATATTAGTAAAAACAAGTTGAACATGTTGTCATTAACTGATGTCCTGGAGAAACTCGAGTATCTTAATATTTCTGGAAACATGATCACCAGACTGGAACCCACCAGCAACCTTTCTGCACTTACTAACCTGGATGGTAGTCACAATCAAATTTCAGAACTCCCTGATTACTTTGGGAAATCTCTTTCAACACTGAAATATTTTAATTTGTCAGGGAATAAGATCTCCTTTCTGCAGCGTGGCTCTCTCCCAGCTTCTCTGATTGAGTTAGACATTAGCGACAATGCTATTTCCACCATTGTGGAGGACACTTTTGGCCAGTTAACAAGCCTGCGCGTTTTGACCCTTCAAGGGAAACATTTTTTTTGTAACTGTGACTTGTACTGGTTCGTGAATGTCTACACCCGCAACCCCCACTTGCAGATAAACGGCAAAGGAAATCTCAAGTGCAGCTTTCCACCACACAGGCGGGGCTCCTTGGTGGAAAGCAGTAACCTCACACTTCTGCACTGCTCCCTGGGCATCCAGATGGCCATCACCGCTTGCATCGCCATCCTGGTTGCTCTGGCGTTGGCAGGCTTATGCTGGCGGTTTGACGGGCTGTGGTACGTGAGGATGGGTTGGTACTGGTGTATGGCGAAGAGGAAGCAGTACGAGAAGAGGCCAGAAAACAAGCCCTTTGACGCCTTCATTTCGTACAGCGAGCACGACGCAAACTGGACGAAAGAGAATCTACTGCAGAAGCTGGAGATGGAAGGATTCAAGATATGTTACCACGAGAGGGATTTCAAACCAGGGCATCCCGTACTTGGTAACATTTTTTACTGCATAGAGAACAGCCATAAAGTCCTTTTTGTTCTCTCTCCCAGTTTTGTGAACAGCTGCTGGTGTCAGTATGAGCTGTATTTTGCCGAACATCGGGTCCTGAACGAAAACCAGGATTCCCTCATCATGATTGTGCTGGAAGACCTCCCACCTGACAGCGTCCCACAGAAGTTCAGCAAACTCAGAAAACTGCTCAAAAGGAAAACCTACTTAAAGTGGAGCCCGGAGGAACACAAACAGAAAATGTTCTGGCGTCAGCTAGCAGCTGTCTTAAAAACAACCAACGAACCTCTTGTGAAAGCAGAAAATGGAGCTGCTCAGGATATGTATGAGATGAAATGAGATACAGGAATGCGTAAAGGTTGTGCTGCAAAGTCTGCTGTCAAATAAAAGTGTTTCTGTGTTTACCTCCTGCAAAGGCTGCTGTGTTGCAATGGGGGGATGTTTCGGATCAGTGCCAGGAGAGGTTATTAGTGGGTTTGTAGCATCCGCATCATTCCGTCCGATAAAATAATCCACTACCCAAAGTGCTGAGACCAGAGCCCTGATACACAGCTTTTTCTTTGCAGGTGCTTGATTTTCTTCAGCTATTTCCAGCATTTCCTAAAATGCCGTGGATGTCACCTAAAAGGAAGAACAGCTTAAGTCACACATGCATGTCCTAACTGTCTTCTTGAGATTATTGCAAGGAAAAGTGATGTCACTCAAAGGTAAGGTTGTAGTTCACATCCTCAGTTCTAGCACAGCTTAAGATGGCAACACACACATAAGAAAAATGCAAGCCATGACAGTACACAGGTAACAGCTTCTTCCTATGGTCTAGCAAAAAAGATTTCCTTAATGTAGCAAGCTGAGAGATGCAACTGCAAATCCACACCAGTGGTGCAAGAGATCAGACTTCCAAATACTTTGTAACTACAGATTAACATATACAACCAAACAATCCAAAAAGAGCCAGCTGAGTGTGTCAGTACCTACTGTCAAACAGTTGGTGTGAATTTTATTTAAATGTCGTCATCATAAATCTCTGAGGAAAATCTCTGTGTGTTATTATTTAGACACATTGACGCTGACCCATTGCAAATGAATTCAGTGCTACCTCTGCATAGCTCTTGTCATCACATAGTGCCACTTAATAACTACTTACTGTGTTTGAAAAAATAAACTAAAAAAAAAAAAGAAAACAGCTGACCTAATTTTCAGTCAAGGAAAAGCAACAGAGTGTGATAGAAAATAAATACCAGGTAAGAACAAACCATTTAGCGTAGCACAAGCAGGACTTGCTGAAAAATGAGCAAATCCAAATGATCTACCAGCAGATCACCACAGACTCAGGAATGCAGAATTATTTTTGCGTTCTTTAAATTGCTGCCAGCTAACTGGCGAAAGAGAGAACTGGGACTTTTTTTCCCCAGCAGCTTTGTCTTTAGCAACTTTTTGAGGTTGTATAGATACTGTTTAAAATTATTTGGCATTAGCAGCTTTTAGATTTTTTTGTATAAAGGATAAAAAAATGCAATGCTGCAGGTCACCAGCCATAAAGCAACATATGTAATTGACTGTGAATTATAAAATCTTTCAAATATTTCTGTTAATGTAAACAACCAGAAGTTACTTGTTAGTGATGAATAAGCTGCTTTTCTAGTAACCTTTCTGCTTCCTTTGAGGCTACTCCTTATTTCATGAGACACCCTGGTTAAACTGCCAGTAGAACACCTAACATCACAAACACAGATTTTCTAGAATATAGCACAAACTCTTTGGGCCAAGTACCATAACAGCAGTCAACAAGAGCAACTTCAAAAGAAGCTGAAAAGCACACTGAAAACATACATTGGATAACACGTTCCACTGCAACGCATTCATCTTAGTGCCAGAAATCAAAGATTGCTTTAATTCCTGAAGTATAAAATTTCACATATATTCCAAAACATGTTGGTATTAACTGTTGGGCTCCCGATATTTGTATTACCCACATGAAATACCTGTTATACCTTCCTATTTTTGTCTAAATAGTTCTGCAGTGATGAGGCCCACAGCGTATGTACAGGCAGTAAGGCAAGTACAGCACTTCGAGTCTTACATTTGCCACCTTTCATATTCATGAGATGCTTTCTTGCTCTTGTGTTATGGACTCCACTGGCTACAGATCTACTTTTTCTAAATCATTCAGTATTCACATAATTTTATTGCTTACTCCCTTACCCATCTCCTCTCTTCACATATGTTTTCTGTCTCCTTCATCTGACACTCTGTTGCTCGTTCCCCCTCAATGAGCTCGTTGGTTTTTGAACCTCCTAGTCATGCTTTACTGGTTCTGTGCTCAGCAAATACAACAAGGAAGCTAAAGGAAAAAAGAAAAGTTACAATTCCAGATGAGTTTAAATCTTATGATAACTAATTACTTCAGTTCATTATTTACTTCCAAGAAATTGTACCTACATATTTTTGAAATCCAATCTCTATTTTCTACATCCATAAGCCTCCCTCTAAACATTTATTTAGTAAAACTGATGATTTAATTCAGATTTTCTTCAAACTGGAAATCACAAGGCATCACACTTTCCCATCTGGCACAAAAAACATATTAACACCTTGGTTGTATAAAGAACACAACTAGCATTGAGAGATAATAGAAGAGCAACATTACAAAGTACTTTGAAGGAAGTGCAGTTCCTCTGTCTTAGTAATACATCACATAAAGGCAATAAAACCCCCTTCTTGCTCTGCTCCCACACAAATACTCAATGCAAATTACTTTTATGAATCAGGTGAGGGGGATTTAATCTTCTGTCATGTGATGAAGTTCATGTGATCTAAACCAAGAGCACAGCAGAAGTCGTACATACATGCAGTGTTAAAACCAGTCTTCACGTGGACCTTCAGCTCCCTCCAAGTATACAGAGGGCCCCACCTTGCAAGCACTTCTGGGTCCTGCCCTATAGTCCTTACCATCTGAAACTGCAATTGCTGCTAAGAACATATAGTTTGAAACAAAATGACAGGATCTCACACTTGCCCCCCTCCAAATTAGTCTGCTTTGTATTACAGAGAAATGCAAAGACAGCCAAACCACAGAAGGCAGACCTTTTAGTTATCTTGTATAATTACTTTAGGAAGAACCACGTCATTTCTTTGTAGAGAAAAATACCTGGGCAGAAAGAAATGACTTAAGGAAATAATTTCAATTTTACATTTGTATTAGAAAGTTGTTCACATCCATTTTATTGCAAGAAAGCTGTCTTGAATTATCCAAAATTAATTAAAACTCAGAGTGATAAACAAAGAACAGTGTTCGTAACGTTAATAGTCTTTCAGGAAAATCTTGAAAATAATTTAGTTAAATAGTTTAAACCAACAACGACTCAAACACAGCAATGATAAGAATGGTTTTTGTTTCTAAAATAACAAGTCATGTTCCCATCATTGTAATTTTACTAAATTTGTGGCATTTTCCTATAATGAGGCACCAAGAGTGTGTGGCACAATTATTTCAGAGATACTAAGGCTCTGCTGAAGTTCAAAGAGGTCAAAAGGTGATTGCTTGCTTTGAGAAGATCTGGCCACTTAAAGTAATAATTGTGAGAAATATAAATGCCTCCAAATCATTCTGTTTCATAAGGAACTCTCACAACACCCAATGACACAAATGATCAGACTTATAAAAAAATATTTAACTTCTGGTACCTGCTCACTGCATACAACAACACATGTACATTTTATAAATAGCCAGATTAATAATTTTAAAATCAAAGTGATCCTAGACTTCTTAAGAAAACCTCAAAAACTCATGGTCATTCTGCTTTTAAAAATGCTAGTAGCAGCTATCAGTCCTACCTGTCAGGAATATCACAGCCGAATCCCCCCAAGTCCCAGCTTTAAACAAAGTCATAGACAAAAAAGCAACCAGCCACATAACTCTGTAACAGTTTACAAATTAGAAAATTCCAGAAATGACTGCATTACTAATGGTGTACCAGTACAGTAATATTGCAATATTCATTCTCATCCTCAAGTAAAATCTATAATTAAGTATTGCACAATTATTTCTATCAGATGTAAAATACTTCTCCAGATATATTATTTTGGGATATGTAATGCCACCGATCCTTAAAATAAACGTTCAGCGGAAATTAATGATATATATACATGAAAGATTTATTACAGCGCCACACTTCTCAGAAGTCCTTTCCCAGTGGTAATGTAACACTCTCTAAAATGCTTTGTGCCACTTTAGGAGACTGAGACTGAAATCTTAAACTCTGCTTGAATTTTATAGAAATTTTGCCATTTACCCCAATGGAACCAGGATTTCACCCTATGCACAGGAAGGACTTCCGTTACTAGTGACAGCTGCTACTAGTGACGCAAATTACCACATATTCTTTCAACTTCTGCAGTGGGAAGAGTTTAAACTTAAAATTTAACACCAAGCATCTTCCCAATTCTTCTTTCTTGAAAATATGGCAAGAATGCAGTTTAGCAGGTAATACTTCTGGTGCAGCCTCAGATTGCTCTGAGATACTCTACCTTGTGACAAAATGAATCACATAGTTATAATGCTTATTTTTTTACTTGCCCAGCCGTAAAAATTAGTAACAAAAACACCCTCATGTAACAATACCAAATACAAGTCTAACATATTCCCCTTTCTGACTTTGCGCAAAAATTCCAGAAAGCGTCACGGAAGTAATATCACAGTATTCACTTCAAATGCAAATCGCTGGATATTAACAGCAGTGGTGTTTTTCTTAACTAGCAGCAGTACTTTATCATTGAGTTCAGAATAACCATGAACCAAACCCAAGGAGGGCACCTGCTGGCTGAGCTAGATCAGAACCCTTTCCCAAGGTTACACCGAGGGCACTGGGATCTGCTTAGTCGAAGTGCTGTCACAGTCCCGCACCAAGTCATTGGTGGTGTGGTAGTGCATGGCGATGTAGGATTTGGCAAACCCAAAAGTGGAGTTCATGGGCTGCAAGCTATTCGGAGTGCTCACCTCCTGGGAAGGGCTGCTGTTATAGATACTGTAATAGGGCTCAATCCGGGTGTTCATGGGGGTCGAGCTGCTCTGTGCGTAGTGCTGATGCCCAGCAGAAGCCCTGGGACTCAGCACACTTTCCTTGGAGTGACTTGGGCCACAGGCTTGGTCCACAAACTTTTTCTGAGGTTTTGGAGACAGCATGTACGCTGAATTAGTCTCGTGGTGCGATGACTTGTTCCTGTTGACTTCCAGGCTGCCTTTGCCCATGGCCCGAAGCCTCGTTTTCTGCTTGCAGCAGAAAAAGACAAGGGCTATGTACTGCAGGCACCAGAGGACTCGTCTCCGAAGTCCGGCGCTGTTGCGAGAATATATAAAAGGATTTAACCCAGATTTGAAAAAAATGAGGGTAAAGCCACACAGCTCAAACTGGTAGAGAACAAAGCCACCACGGCTGGACAGCATATCCTGCACCAATGAGATACCCAGTGGCAGGCAGCAAACCAAGACAGAGAGCACGATGACGACGCAAGTCACCACCGCCTTGGAGTCTTTGGCTGTGGACAGGTTGACCGCTGACACAAGCTGGAGCTGGGCAGCAGCGGTGGCCGGTGGCTGG
>NW_009719661.1:25515-25753 GCF_000703405.1 Apaloderma vittatum
CCCACAAAGGGCTGCGGTCTAGGGGCATCCACAGCCACCACGGGTGGGCACTTCCTCACCTGGGCGTTCCTGCGCAGGGCTTGGGCGATCATGACGTAGGAGACGGAGACCACGGCCACGCAGCAGATGAAGTCAGTGACGTACAGATAGAGAACGGCCTTCCCCTCGCCACCAGCAAAGCCAGACATGGGCAGACAGAGGCGGGAGCTGTGAGTTTTCAAGGTGGCCAGGGTGGCCA
>NW_009719662.1:0-2905 GCF_000703405.1 Apaloderma vittatum
GGGGGTTTGGCTTCATCTGCAATCTTTGCAGCTTCGTGAGCTGTACAGCAAAATGCCAAACACTGGTAGTACTGCATGTTCCCCATAGACAAAGGACCGTAACAGCTCCCCAACCCCGGTCACTCGGGGAGGCAGGCTCCCTTGGGAGCAATGAAAGATGTTTCCAGGGACCAGCACTACAGACCGCCTCAGCTTCAGCAAAGCTTCTAAATGCTGAGGGCTGGAACCTTTTCCACACCGCTGCAGGGTGAACCTCTATCTAAGGGATTCCTCGGAACCTGCTGAGGAGCCTATGTTCCTGCGTATGCAGTGCGAGACTGTGACAGAACCATCTATGTGTTATGGCGAGAGCTGACAGTGGGAGAGGGCTCTTACAGGTTGGTGGAGGAGACTGCTCAGAAATTACCCAAAGTCTGGTATTTGCAGCTCTCCACCTGTAAGGAGCTGACATGGTGACAGTTAATAATGGCAGCTGCTCCAGAGTTGCTGCTGCCCTTTTGCTGTCACTTAGAAGGGCCGTCAGCTGGAAATTGCTGCAGAATCTCTTCCCATGCCTCCCCCCGCTCCCCAGTGACAGGTTGGTGGAGGAGACTGCTCAGAAATTACCCAAAGTCTGGTATTTGCAGCTCTCCACCTGTAAGGAGCTGACATGGTGACAGTTAATAATGGCAGCTGCTCCAGAGTTGCTGCTGCCCTTTTGCTGTCACTTAGAAGGGCCGTCAGCTGGAAATTGCTGCAGAATCTCTTCCCATGCCTCCCCCCGCTCCCCAGTGAGCAGATTTCCTTCTGGTCTTCTGGACAGAGCTGTGAGAATATATACATTAAAGACAGGGATGTAGTCAAATATTGCAGGATAACCGGGGTTATGAGAGTATTATACTGGAATACTATTTACTTTTTCCTGAATCGAACCCCAAGTGTTTCCTGTCAGACCTCGGTACAATAGGACACGAATGTACAGTCCATTACGTTCATATTTCCTCCAAACCGCCGTCTCTTTCCTTCTAACGCAAAGGACAGGAAAGGATGCTTTCTGCCTCTACTTGCATCTCTCAGCTGATTTTATCTCATCTGAAAAGGGATTGAATCATTCAGCATTTGCCGTCTTCAGTAGGTTGCCTCCCTCCTAATGCCTTAGGATGGGAGAGGTTGTAAATATGGAGGAATTCCTTTGAAATCAAAGAGGGATTTACTGGGTTAACATCAGCATGAATGGAAGCAAAATGAGGTCCATGGGGAATAAAATGCTAAGGCTGTGGAAAAAAAAATTAAGATTTACAGCACTCATAGAGACGAATAGTAGTTCATATCACATAAAAAGCCCATAGTTCTCATTTCCTCCTTATCCCTTCAGGACAGGAAGGAACATCCTGCTCTTCTAATACGAGCAAAATACAAGTTATTTTTGGAAGCTAAAACTCATGTTCAGAGCACGTTTTTAAAAAGACATCTCTAGTCTGTGATTCTGATGATGCATTTAGAGCACAGCACATCCTTTTGCCTCAAGAAACCCATGTTTGTCGGCTCAGCGCCATCTGCACTCAAGCAAAAGGTTTCTGTCGGTTGAACAACGAGGTAGCAATTCTTCGGCAGCACGTTAGCTGTGACTTGAAGCTAAATACCTCTGACGGGGGTGTGCTATCACCAGACCCACATCTGGTGGGAAGCCCAGTACAGCTGCCCGGGGGAGAGGAGCATGGAAGTGCGGGAGCATAAGGTCATGGGCTGGGGGATGTGAGTGCTGATTCAGTAGCTCTGAGAGAGGTTTTCTGTAGCCCTGCTGGACTCCAGGGTAAGCGTCTGCTTTCTTCTTCATTATCCCAAGTCAAACTGGACACAGGACAAAGCTACAGGCACCTCTTACCCTCAGTAGTGATGTATCTTTGCATGCTGTGCTTGTTCTAACTCTGGACCTGCAGAGAAGAGTGTGGCGTAATTTCCTGGACAAAAGTTTTGAAGTTTAGAACACCAAGTCAAATTCAGGGCCTATTGGGTAAACTGCTGCTTTCCCTATTTGATATATCACTTGAAAGGACAGCACGGAGATGAAATCAGCCTCAAATTTGTTAACATGCGCAAACAATATTAATTCAGGAATAATGTTTGATTTGGGGTTGGGCATAGCCAACTGTTACTCCCAAAGCCTCTTTTGAAGCAAGTAAGATTGAAGAACATATGTTAGCACAATCTCTAACGATAAGGATAAACAAATTGTAGCAGAGTTAATAATTTACCAATTCAAGATTAACAAATAGTTAATGTCCTATAAAAAGAGTTCCACTTTCCCTTTAAAAAACATTCATAGATTATAAGATTTTAGCTCCTCTCAGTGTCAAGGGCCCCAAATACCTTAGCAGACTCTTGGGAATGACCTCATCTGTAGTTTCTAAGTGTATTCCCAGGGATATGTAATGCTAGGAATGGCCAGACTGAAAGCTGAGGAGGGCAGGAACTTGCTGTCCCAGCAGAGTGGGGCTCCCCAAAGAGTGGCACGGGCCAGCACGGAGCTCCTTGGCCCTCGCCCGTGACACACCATCGTGTGCTCTGCTCAGTGTCCTCCTGTCGCTGCAGCCATCAAGAGCATTCTTGAAAAATCCAGCCAGAGAGATTCCTATGAAGTCAGTGGATTACTCACATACTTCAAGCACTGATTTCCCTGGCGGGACAAACTGTGATCAGTGGTTTTCAACGTGCGATTGATTCTGCTGACTGCCCCAGCTTGTTCTTAAGCAGGAAGCAGAAAAGGGCAGTGGGACTGATGATCAGGTCTGTGCAAACAGAGATTGGAAACTCAAAACAAATCACTTGCAGAGGTATGTGGATAGTGTGTGTGAGAAAAACCTTTGTTTGTCTTTTGGTCATTCTTCAGAATGTGTTTCAAACAGATCCAAGTCTGTCTCTTTCC
>NW_009719662.1:2936-10168 GCF_000703405.1 Apaloderma vittatum
GATGACTTACTCTAAATTGCAAAGTCAGTGGTTTTAACTGGAGTATCTGAACTCTCTGGCACTCCACCAGGGAAAAATAAATGAATCTACACAGCAGACTTCAGTGTCATGGCCATTTTGCTAAGGGAGATAAGGAAACTGTGGAGGAGTAAAAGCACAAATTCCCTTTTACAATAATGTGTAATTCTACGTACCATCACTTATATACCAGAAAATAACACACAGATCCACTACCTAAGTAGAATTCTGAATGTATGTAAGTGTTATAGGGCAGAAGAGGCAGCTTAAACTACTGTGCAGAAAACAGACCTCGGATTGTCCAAAGATAGATGGCAAAAAGCTGTCAAACATCAACAGAGTTCCCTAGGCTTCACCAGAGTGGGAATACATCAGTACAAATTGAGTCTCTGGTCCCTTGTAGCTCTGCAAATCATCAAAAAAGACATTAATGTCATTAACAAAACCAACAAACGTGCCTATACTTATTACTTGTTTGTAATAAGATTTGTCTTGTGTATAATTAGCAGGCTGCAGCAGTCTTTTACGACCTCAGAGAACAGTCACTCTCCCACACAGAGGTTCACCGGAAAATTCCTGTTCTCTCCATGCAGTTACGACTTCCCCATCAGTTTCTAACCTCCTCAGATGGACTGACTGCATATGCAACATGTTATATAAATCCATGTGAACTATATATATACACACATACACAAGTATTAGTTTTGTTTGATTATTTATTCTAGGAGGACAGTCTTTGATCAGGAATGTTTGTTTCTCAAGAGGCAATAACACTCTTCTGCCAAGCAGGACAGTGAGTTATGTTGTGTATTTGTGGTGCGTACGCACAGGATTACCCATTAGCTGACTGGAACACATCTCATAGCGTACGGTTGATCGAGCCGGTTCTCCATCCTTCTGCTGGGGTACCTTTTCTCAAGGCTTAAGCATAGCTTAGTGAGTCATTTAAACAAGTGCCTAACTGAGGATATGCACAGCCCAATGGAGGCTGGAATGGGACATATCCTTGAGCAGCTGCTGAACTGGAGTCCTGATTTGGATCTCAGTGTCAAAAATATACACTGAGTGGCAACAAATGGCACTGAACAAGACTGCAGCTTGTGTCACTACTCCACAGAAAGCTGGGGAGACTTTAGTCTTTGGAACAGGCTTGGATAGTACTGGGTGGAAGAGTGGCACATGAATGTTCAGCTGACATTAAAGCAGATGAGCACAGCAGTGTCGGAGTTGGCCCCCTGTCAAACCAAACTGCAGCTAGACACCCAGCATCCTGCCTGGCTTTTGGGTAGGAAACCAGCTTCAGACCTCACAGCTCTGCTCCTCTTTTCTACAGTCAAGGGGGCTTTACAAAGCCGTTGAACGTATACGTGACAACCGTCTGTTTCACTTCCTTTTCCAACACCAGAGGTGTAAAGAGGCCAGTACACAGCCAAGAAATGGATCCGTGAGCCAGCTGGGAGTTTCTGAGCATTTGACTAATTGATCACCTTACTTGGAATGAGCTCTCCAGCCACTGGGGCTGCTGCTGCTGGGAACCAGCTCTACAGTTCCTTTACAATGGCCTCTGTGCTGGGCTCTGAAGCTCAGCTCAGTGATATGAGTGCTTTGGAAAGCTGACATGGAGGGACTGTTTTGTGATCCACCCTCTGTCACTTGCACAGGTGCTGTACTCTCCACTCTTTGCAAAAGCTGCTCCTGGTTTACAAAACATGTAACTCAGACGTTGCCTCTCTGCCTTGCGAGCGGGTGCTCAGGAAGGTGACGTGCTGGGGCTGTGGGAGTGGTTCCTCCCCATCTCATGGACAAACAATACGGTCCCTTCACTTGTGATGTTGTTATCAATGATTCAAAATGAGATAGCAAAAATACTTTCCAAGCTGTATAACTAACTTCCTAGCAGAGAGATTCAGCTGCAGATATGATACTCACGCTCTAGTGCTTTCAAGGATTATCAGTGTAATTTTGGCTGCCAATGGGAAGATAACACTGAGTGTTAAAAAAACCTCAAAACAACAGCTGTAATAAAATGAAACTGTAATTTTGTCACTGCTGTGAACTTTGTGTTTGAACATGGGCAGGTCTTTGGGAGAAAACATCAAATTTGCATCTCCACAAGAAGAATCCAAGTTTTCAGATGTCCTGATGAATGGTTTTTCAAATCCCAGTGCAGCAGGTGTTGCTATAATTCATAACCTGTGAACACCTGGATGTTCATTTTCCCAGCTCTTAACTGAAGTGGCTTGATCCACTGATTTCTTTAATTGGATCCAACACTTTGCACTTATGTTTCAAATCCTGCTAGCAGGCAGACAACACCAGCCAGCTTTACTTGCAGAGTCCTTCTGGTTTGTGGGGAACTTTCATTTCTTTCAAACAAAGTCAAACTGGTGATTCAAGACTAATGAACTGCTGTGAATACTCTGCTTTATCAGAGGAAATAGTTGGAGGCTGAAGTCTTGGTCTCTAACAAGTCTTTGCGAGGATATTAACATGTCTTGCCAAGACCTAGTAATTCCCTCGCAGCCAATGCAACATTCCTCAGAGGCCATAAGGCAAAACTGGAAAAGGGGATCGTGTGGCTCGATCCAAGCTGAATTAGCTACTCCAGAGAAACACCCCAAGCATATGACTTCTTTACAGACACATATCTAAGGTAACAAAACCCAGCAGATATTGGTGAATCCATTCAAAACATCTACTGTGAAGATATCTCATGTAACAAAGAGAGGAACAGATTTTCAAAAGGAAATTAGAAACTGTTCGTACAATGCAGTATCTTAGGAAAACAAGTAGCCTTGATAATAGGAGTTACAAAAAGGGATTGGGGAGGATGATATTGCACAGCTATGGCTAGATTTTTCTTTTGCCTGGTCTCCTGTGAGAAAAGTGTCAAGAGAAGAAAAACAGAAAAATGCTAAACATATTCCCTGCAACGTAACCGATTATGCAAAATGCTGTCCTTCTGGGAGCTGCCTAGGGTAGGTTAAACCTGACTTCAGAAGAGGAACAGCGGGTTTTCAATTATAGCATTTGAGACCTCCGGAGGGGGGATTATGAGAAGATAGTGCAAGTCAGATGGCCCTTTTAAGACGTGCTTTTTATTCGGTGACAGAACGAGCTCTCAGCCTGGTACTCTTGCAGGCACTCAGGGTATGTGCGGTAAAGGGCAGTACAAAGATCCCCTGAACAGGCTCCAGGAGCAGTGGTGTGTGGTTTCAGCTGGGGGGGAGTAGTGCCTTGGACCCTGGGGTGTTACCATCGCTGTGGCCCTTGCTAAAACATTTTGTGGCTTATTAGTTGTGGGAGTAGCCATGGTGCCCGGTAGTTGGGTTACCTCTGTGCCACAGTCTATTGTTGGCTATTTCTCCAGCCTGAAGGGCAAGGGGAATTTTCCCAGCAGCTTCAGTGAAAACAGGCCAGCAGGCAGCGCTTTGCATCTCTTACACTAAGGATCTTTACTTGGTTCACCACTCATTGTTCTGACAGTTGTCTCATTTATTCACTTTTTACATCAAAATCCATCCCTCTAAAGCTTATGTTCAGCCTTAAGCTTCAGCATGTGCTAATAGTATTAATCATCCTGGAAATAGCTCTGTCTACTCTGCTACCAGTAGGTATCTTGACACACTGTCCCAGCTCTGCTTTGCTTCCCAGCTCCCTGGGGGTGGCTCTTGAGCAACTAAATAGGTGCACAGAAGGGAAGAGGGGTAGGAGGCAGAAGAAAGCCCTTGTTTTGTGCCTCCGTATTTTGGACCATGTGTGAAGGCACATTGAGCTGCAGCGTGATTCAGCCACCGTTTCCACTGGGAGTGTGCCTGAGCTTCCTCTATGCATCCCATCTGTCCTGGAGGAGACATCACACAACATACTAGGGGTGGTGAAGATGGTGTAGGAGCCTTCCAAGAAGGGTCTTACTGTCAGAGGTATCAAGGGCAGATGGGACCTGCAGCCATGTCTTGGAAATGCTCTAGGATCCTGAAGATCAAGTAAGTGTTGATGTTGCTGCGTGACCTGCCCATATGGTTTTGCCTTTTTACCAGCCGGAATTCTCTGTATGCATCTCTTCAGAAAAAGATAGGATATTCTGCAGGGCTTTCAAACCTTCTCCTGGATATATTAAGAAGTAACATCATGTGTGGAATCACCAGTGAATAAATTCAACTAAGACTAAAAATAGAGTTTCCCTTTACTTTCTTATTCAAAAAAATGCTAATGTCCAGTTCTAGTATTCTCATATTTCTTTATCTAATGAACAGTCTTCAAACAAAACCATCCTGGGCAAATGGCAGTTGCTGTGGGGCACTGTCACTTTCCCATTACAATTGCTTGAACCAGGTTTTCTCTTCTTTGTCATTTTATATCTCACAGCCAGCTATGGTGACTGTGGAAAAATGCAATTAACAGTAGTAAGGTTGCAAGTAACGTATTGCTAGCTTCTTTGAATATAATTTAGCTGCTGTAAAACAAATGGTGGTTACAAGCATATGACCAGCCACCTGCCTGCTTCCTGTCCCATGGCTTAAGAACTCTGCCATGATTGCACACAAAAGATTTGCAGTAAAACTGGCAAATCACTTCCTGTGTCTTAGTTTTCCTTTTTTAAATAGTATAAAATACCTGCAGACCTGACTTTTCCACAATTTACAGTATGTGTGAGGAGAACAAACTGCCCCATTCACTGAGGCATTTAGTGGCCTCAGGTATACTACTACTGTACACTGCTGCTGTACTGTAAGATGTACATGACAAAATAGTCCTTGAATAGGAAAATATGAGGTAATTTTTTAGCTACTGATAGTCCATGAAAATGTAAAATGCTTAGGACCTAAGAAGGAGTGGATCAGGATGCTGCTATGGTAATTGTTTAGGAAATATTATGCTTTTACACACAAATCAATAGAGAAATCAACAAGTTCATCTGCGATGGTTACGTATCTGTTTGAGGCACTTCAGCAATTCTTGTGTTTTAGTACCTCAGTATCCCACAGCATATATCAAAATATTGTATTGGTAGTTGAAATTAACTTAATTACCTTACTTCTTCCATATTGATCATCTATTTTGACTCTGTGGTCCTTGGGGTAGTACATTTCCTTCAACTCAGAGCATACTGTCAACATCAGCAGTGAATGATAGTCAGAAGAGAATAATTAGCTTGTAGTCTCATCTCTCTTCCAGCTAACATTTTGCCATAGAGCATGTTTAAAAAGGCTGGAAATGAACATGAAATTGAAAGTTAACTGAGCTACTTCATGGCTTTTACTAGAGCAGCAACAATACCCATGTCACAGAACAAATTTACTGAGGAAATGATTTTTGCTGTCAACACCACTGGGAAAAAGCCAAGATTCCCATTCAAATTACAGCAGTACTACCCAAGTTAAACAAAAGTATAAAATGAGAATTTTGTGATTTCTTGTTTTAATCCTTCCACAAATGTGGTGCATTTCTTGCATTACAGGCCAAGACATCCTATTCAGCCACATTGCTCCTTAGCTGAATGCTTTCCTTCAGCTGCTGCTTGACATTAACCCACTGCTCCTCCTCTGGATCCTCTCCTCCATCTCCACGTTCTTCTTTCCCTCCTTCAGCTGCTGTGCTGTTTAAGTTAACATTATTTCCAAAAGTTCCCTTTTAATCAGACCGAGCCTGCTGGCAAGAGCTATCAGCAGTATTCATTTCTCTCGGCTCTTGCCTTATGTTGCATTGCCGTGGCAACAAGATTTAGCAGCAAGGCAACAGCCTTGAACTTGTCAGAGTCTCTTGCAACGCGCCACGCATGTATTACTCTCTGGCACCTCGGGTTGCTATAACAACTTCTAACAATAAAATTCATCTCCCAGCTTTAAATACAGGAACTTTTACAGTGTGTTTCCTAGCAGGGCTGCAGTGATATTATGTGAATCCTGACTGTGCTTGTTTTGCCGCCTTCTTCATTTTTGCATGCAAGAGCAGCCTCCAGGAGCTGGGCGATGGATGGGCAGCAGCAAGCGTGGGCACTGCTGGTGCCAAGAGCGGGGCTGGGCGAACAAAAGGCCGAGTGACCACAGGGACAATGCGGGGCACAGAGCCCCAGCACCAAACCTCAAATACTCCGGGCTGCAGTCTGCGCCCGGTGATGCTCAGAACCTGCTCACACCAGGCCTTCAGCTGCAGCATTTTGATTTTTTCCCCCCTGTTCCAGCAAAATACAGCCTACATGGCTGGTAACGGCATCCTGGGGAGGAGACTGCAGCCACCAGAGAGGCACTTTTGGTCTTTACCAGCACAAGTGTTTTCTCCCGCTCTTGCAAATATTCCGCTGGCATTACTGGTGCGAATGATGGAGCAGCGGTAGCACGGAGAGGCATGCGAGGGACTGGTGATTGTTCTTGGGTCATCTGTCCCTGCTCAGGACAGGTTGTTAAAACACAAATGTCCCAAATTCAGTCTGAATCACCACTATTAGGTATTAAAACCTACCTCATAGCAGAGACAAGGCTTTCAGTGCTAGAGGGACCCTTTATGAGCTGCATTTTCCGTCAATGGAAATGCAGCACGAGGAGGTACATCGAGCCAGCGCAGCATCAAGAACCGTGGACGTTTCCCAGCAGTTCCCCACTGCCCTGTCACACCTCCTTCCTGTAGCTTCATTCATGAGGACAGCGCAAAGCACTCATCCTTTTCCTGTATGTCACAGCCACGAGTATTTCGTGCAGAATTAACATAATTCTCACTTTTCCATAGCATGGGCCATATTTCTTCAAAGGGAAAGAATTCATAATCCGTAACTCAAACAATGGGAAGGCTTGTTTAAGAATAACTCAGGATACAGCACATTTCAAGTGCAGTGAGGGATGCAAACAGGAACAGGAAAGAAGCAGCAGATCTTTCCTCCTCTGTGAGTGAAGCTCAGCTCCTGCAGCCAGAAAGCACTGGCAGTGATACGGCTCTTGGCAAGGTGTGGGAGGAGGCTGAGCTCTGTCTGTGCGAAGGTCTGTTTGTTTAGACAGATTTTAAAATGTAAGAACGGTGCTTTTCATTTTCTACAATTGCTGCCAGCTGAAGGACACTGGTTGCAGGTGGCAGGAGCAGCTGGAAGTCTGGTCTCACGCTGATTTCAGCGACTCCCACCCTGCAGGGCCAGAGGCCACCACCCCTCAGGGACCACAAGCACAGCCAGGACCCACATGTCTTTCAGAAATAGCCCCAAACAAGACCCACACGGGCAATGA
>NW_009719662.1:10199-16917 GCF_000703405.1 Apaloderma vittatum
GCTGACGATAACAGAATTAGCGCACAGCAGGAAAGTTGCACGCAAGGAGCGTCCCTGGATATGCACTGTTTTTCTATGGGGACCTTTTTCATTGCTTCATTTGCTTTTTCAGACTCGCGTTTTCTCCTGCATCGTGTTTTGAGTAAACATTCCCCATGCTGAGCTGCTAAGAGCTAAGCAGGTGACCTGACAGGGACGCCTCAGCCCCCACACTCCTCTGGAGCTCCTCACATTTCATATTTCATTATGAAAAAAAGAAATCAGCCGATTTTTGTAACTCTTAATCTCGAGTTCTGGTTTCACAGATAAAAACTACTAATCAACATAACAAGCCTTTGTTTTAAGGAAAAGAGCTCAGGCAGAGTCGAGAACTCAGTCCTGCCGTTAGATCTCAGGACGGCAGTGTCCAACCACCTGAAATACCATCGATGGGGTCTCAGACGCTCCCAGATCTCTCATGGATATGGGCTATGGATGACCGTCCCTTGGTCATGGGAGTTAAAAGATGAGGCCAGGCATCAAACTAAAGAACCCAAACAGCTTCAGAGTTTGGTGTAACATGGTGGGCATGTGGCAGAGCTCAGGTTTGTGCTTGAGTGCTGATCGTAGGCTGGGACTGCCGTATGAAAACCGCAGGCTTTGCTCCCTCAAGGCCAGTTATGGGACCCGGGCTACATTTTCAAGGTTTACAGTTTCTATGTGGGACACGTGTAGAATGTTTAATCCCAACTTTTCCGCTTTGTCCTGTTATCTGAGACAGACAGTAACCCAATACTTTGTATCTGGACTCCTGCGCCCGCTGGAATAAACATCTGTTTCTTGTACTGTGACCGGTTTAATATATTACACAGCACGGGACACCAAATTATTTCAACACGTTCAGGCCCAAGGGATTTTTCAGCAGGTGAGTGGGCGTCGCTTGCAAAGGCAATGACTTTGGGTGGGAGTTGGAGCTTGTAAAATGTGGCCTTTATGCAAGTATTCACAAATAAATTTATACTATACTGCAAACATGAATTAGAAACAAAGGCCATATCTGGTTCCTCATTGGCAATCTCAGATGCCAGAAGCTCAGGTTAGCATTGCCCAGAGGAGAACCCAAGCCCTGGCAGGAGCTCACAGGGCTCCCGCTTACCCCCCGCCCCGTGCAGATGGGGAGAGGAGTGGGACCCAGCAGTGTTGCAGAACGCAACGCCACCTGGCTCCATTGTTTTATTGCTGGAGCAGATAAGAAAAACTTGTGTAATAAAAATGCTTCAGAGGTGTCAGGCCAAAACACAGACAGGTCACTGCACCCTGTTAATATTTGTGCTAGCGAAGACTTTGAGGAAGAAGAGCATCATATGAACTGGATAAAAGTCTCTGTTGTGCAATAAGCATGATTTTCGTATTTAAATACAGAATATATCCAAAAATATATCCAATTCATCAGGATATACTCCCTCAGTGGCAAGCTGGACAAATGGTCTCCTAAAGCACTTAGCAGAGCACCAGTGACCACCGTGGTCTCTTTTCATGCATTAGATGTATTTTTCCGCATCTTTTTTTTTGAGCTAGAACACACAAGGGAAAACTAAGAATTCTTGGAAATGGCCACAGGGTTCACATTTCACTTGCAAACAGGCAAGTGCAGGTGAGCAGAGATATGTGCGCACTGTGTGGGGTTGAAAAAGAGCCAGGCAGAGAACTCAGCAAACGATTCATTTTCATCCTTGTTGTTAAAGGTTTACAAGCGAAGTCACAACATCTGGTATTTAACTGAAAAGAGCAGACGTGGAAGTACGCAGATATCTACCTGGCCTGCTGCTGCCTCCCTTTCCTTTCCAAAGGCAGATTCTGGGAACCACCCAGCCATGATCAGCTTCCAGTGCTGGCTGGATAAATTGTCCTCCCAAGAAAAACTAAGATAAGATCTCCAGATAGGCTTGTTTCTTCTCTCCCTGCTATCTTTTCCCCCAAACATGCCATTTGTTGTTGCAGTTTCTAGTTTCACTGTTTCCAAACATGCAAAATTTATTTTAAATGTGATCCAAAAGGACTCCTGCCACATGTCTGAAACCTCCTCTTAACTCAGAGCTGAGAGCTTAAAATGCAAGCAATTTTCTGTTTTCAGGCCCTTCCTTGCCTCAGCACATTACAGCGCTGCTGTTATAGACCACCAAGACACTGGCATTAATTGTTGTTAGGTAATTTTCTAGGGTGGAAATAGGAAGAAAAACAAAATACTTGCTTTCTCCCACACGGACACAGGTGTGCCTCCAGGCTGGGAGGATGTGACCTTGCCAAGACAGTGCAGCGGAATGAATGTGACCAAACTCACTGGGGGGCTTTTGTGATTAAAACGACTTGCACGTGACCGTTTGCAGGACGGCCCCTGTGAAACACAAATTCAAGGGGGTCGGTTATTGTCCCGGTAATCCCAGCGCTGTCCCGCAGATGGGAAGGGCTCTTCGCCACGTGTGCAAAAAAGCGTGTTTCTGTCCCATGCTGGCAGGGAGGGGAAGCGACCCTTCTCCCCACCTCCAACCTCCTAACATGCTTCCCAGCTTGGAAGCTGTGCTGAGGTCCAAAACCCAGGCTCAGCATGAGCTGTAGCATCCCCTGTCCTTGGTGATAGCTGTGTAGATGCTCAGCACCCTGCTACAAATCCCCGTTTCCTATTGCTGTCTCCCACAGCATCCAGCACCATGACCAGTGCTTTTGGGTCAGCCTCCAGCACCATGGTCCCACCAAGGTGCCAAACAGCCCGTACCATGACAAGGCTGTGGGTTTGCTCAAGGTGGGCAGGGTCATCTAGGGAGATTAGATTGTGAAACGGGAGTCTAAATTTCACAGGAGAAGGTGAATGAAATGAAAGTTACAACCATAATAAAGGTATCATGGGTATAGGAGGGTTGATAAGATAAAGGGAGTTCTTTTATGGCTTATTTCCTGGCCTTGATCACTTGATACAGATCAAGATTAAAACGGAGTTAATGGCTCTGTTGCTTGTCGAGGTTGGTCTCAGGCAATTTTGGTTGCTATATGTCAGGTCTTTCTCTCTGGTCCCCTTTTCTGTAATCTGATGCAAATACAGTGTTATAAGAACATGAAAGATAGCCCAATTAGGACAATTTAATCAAAAGCAAGATAGAGCTTTCATAAAACACCGTTTCAACAGAAGTCACACCATTTTAGTTGAGAACAAACAGCTGCTTAGAAAGGACAGTTTCATCTCTTTAAGCATTTCAGATTATATATCACAGACAGCACTGCCCGATAAATTAATTATTAAAGTATCTTATATTATCTACATTGACAAGTTCATTAAGGCCACTTCAAAGCTTCCCAGAGACCCAAAATGCCCAGGAAACAAGCATCAAACATTTTGGCTTAACCGGAAAGCTCATTCTGCTTTCTCTTATTTAACTTATTATTCATGTATTATTCAAATGAATAATGCCTCCCGTGCTCGTCCAGGCAAAGCCTTTAGCAGCAATCCACCAGCCTCTACGTGAGCCATGTCTCAGCACCAGTCCCCTGTGCACTGCAGACCCTGCCAGGGCTCATCCATGGGCTTAACACTGGTCCTGCTGGGTCAGGCCACTGGTGTTACTGGGATGGTTTTAGACCTAGGTCTCTGCAGATGGGCAGGACACCAGCCCACATAGCACAGTCACGCCTCTGCCTGTAAAATGGTTGTTCACTGCAGAGGATTATCAGGAGATGTCTGCAAAATGCCTTGTGGCCTGAATATATCTTTTCTCACAAGACCATTCCTCCTCTGTAATGAGGTTCCTATACAGAATACCCATCAGTTTGTCATTATTAATTCTGCCAGGAAAGGAAGGAAATTAGTCTAAATTTTAGTGCTCAATGAGTCAGAACCAGTTAGAAGTCACTGCTGGGTGCAGAAGCCTTCACAACATGGCTCTGCAATAGCAGGTGCTCAATAGCAACTAAGAAACTTTTGCAGACATCAATGTTTTCCCGTCTATTTTCTGCTTCCTTTAGCACATTTTTAGGAGACAGGAATGAAGACTTCTTTTTCAAAAACCTTTATTAAATCAAGATCTTTATCAGGAAGACAGAATGGGGACACATTTTGGTCACCAAACAACGCAGTAAGGTGTTTTCACTGGTGGCTTAATTTATTTCATTTTAAATTACAGAAAGACATCAATATCACATTGATGGTCTGTCTGCAGCGGTGCTTGCTATTTCTACTCTGAGCTGGGACCAAAGTAGAGAAAGTTAATCAAATTCAATCCTCCTGGTTTGCTCCCCTTTCACTTTGGGGTTGTAGGGTAGTTAGAGGAGGCAGGAAAGATCTGCTCTCATGCTGTGGCTGCTCTCCTCAGATTGGCTGTGGACAGGCAGGATGGCATCTCCAGACCTGGAGGCATTAATGAAGTTCAAAGGAAATGCTGAGCTTTCCCCTTCCCTGTCCTTCCCCTGGGACACTGAGCTCTGTGAGCAGCCTGATTATTTTATGCCGTGGACACTCCCCAAGCCACACTCCCACATAGGAGATGTATTTTCTTTCCTCCCTGTACTTGATTGCTGCTGCTCCCACGGTCCGTTAGCTAACCCAAACTGATTTAATAATGATTCACTAGCAAAAAACAACCAAATAAACAATTTCACTGTCCTAAAATCAGACAAATCCAAACCTCTGCAGGGCAGGAAGGAAAGAGGCCAGACAGCCTTAGCTCTGCCCTCGGGAAGCGAGCGTGCAGCATTCGGATGGTGCCAAGGGAAGGTTGGAGGCTCCTGCCCCCTTACCAAGCCAGGAAGGACAGAGGAGGGAGGAAAACAGATCCTCATGGTGCAGCACTACTTGGTTAGCTAGAAAGGCACGTGATGAACATTTGAAATGTTTCAGACTGATCCATCCCCCTTCCCTGGGTGGCCACAGAGCTCTGGCAGGTGCAGCTCTCCAAACCCCTCTATTAAGAGCCACCGCCAAATGAAAAATCTAACCCCAAATTATTATTATTAGTCTGAGGAGACTGAAAGGACCATTTCACAACTCTGATTGGATTCAGCTGCAGAGTTCACCATCAGCAAATGATCTCCGTGATCGTCGTGCCAATGTTGCAGTGCTTTTAAAATGTCCTGACATGTGCTTTAGTATGAGCATCACTGGATTCTGGCTGGTTTCCAAGAAATGAATCTTCTCAGCAAATATTCTGCAGGGTGAGCATAACATGGTCTGTAACACAAATGCAAAGCATGGCTGCAGTATACCCTGAGGGGAACACTGATGTGATGATCTAAATGCGCCTTTCTGGCCCAGACTGCTGGGATTGTGTAAGTCCTTTGTGGGCGAGGCTGGAAGATGGGGTGCATATAAGTGGGAAACAGCAATTAGCTTCACCCAAGGAGATTAATGAGGAAAGAAAACTCTTCTTGCTATAATAGCCATGATCACCAGCTTCCCCCTCCCCTCTCTCCCATCCCCCCTCAAGGACAGCCCACAGTCCCAGCCCCATCTAACGACCCTTCCCGATGCTGGGATGCCGGTTGCAGGACAGACATTTTACTCTCTTCTGTCGGACTACAAATTTTGCTGTGCTGTGTTGTGCCCTGGATTTTACTCCAGAGATGGATATGATGCAGCTCCACAACGTGGAGAGAGCCACGGAGGGCAGCAGTTGCTGGCCAGGGCTGGCTGCAGGATTTGGGGCTGCTGCGGAGCTGGGATTTGTTGGACTAGAGAATGGTCAGAAAGAAGAGGAAGCCAGACCCTTTCCAGGTGTGCACAGTGAAAGGACAAGGGACATACTACAAAGAGGAAATTCTCCTTGGATATCAGGAATAAACCTCTTTGCTCCAGGGTGGTCAGCACTAGCATGGACTGCCCAAGGAGGTTGTGCTTCTGCTTTCTTGGAGATGCTCAAAACCCAGCAGGACAATCCGCAAGTAACCTGCTCTAGCTTTGAAGCTGGCCTTGCTTTTAGCAGGGGGTTGGACTAGAGACCTCCAAAATGCCTGAATTTCCTGCCTGAAACATTCTACATTTCACTCATCCTGTTTTTGCTGCATGCTTCCCCTGGAAATACATGAATAGTCCGCGAGACTCAGGTGATATAGTAAAAGCCCAGCTCGTGTTGGCTCGCTAGACACAGCAGCAAACAAGCCCAGGGACCGGTTTCACGAGCTGGCCATGGACCCACAGTTCTCCCTTACCAGTGGGATGCTGGGCACAGGGCCCAGCACGCGCATCGTTCAGGGCCTCATTTTGAACACCATGCAGCCAGCTGAGCATCTCCTCTCCCACCAGGTCCCCAGGACGCGCGAGAGGCCTTGAACTAAGACGGGTCTCACCAAGTACCGCATCTCCCTCTCCTCTTCATCCTCTGCAGTCACAGTTCCCCTGGGTGTGCTGCCCAAGCCCCCAGAAGAGGGGCGGCTGCAGCGCTCTCGCAGCCTGGGGGCCGGAGGACGCCCAGGGCACTGACTGCTGCAGGAAAGCCCCTCTGGTCTGCACACAGCTAAGAAGCAGATTTTTCTTTGATTTTGCTGTAGCCTTTCTTGGTGGTGATCTTCTAATTTCTGCATTTCCTTAACAGCCTCTTGCTTTTGTCTCTTACTTTACAGCCCACCTGTAAAGTAACGCCAGGGGCAGAGGAGAAGGTATTTTCAGCAGGGAGCACGCCTGGCAGGTGGCCAGATCGGACACCGGTTGCGCTCACTGCTTCTGCAAACCACGGCCTCCTCCCCTCGCCGCAGAAAA
>NW_009719663.1:0-3116 GCF_000703405.1 Apaloderma vittatum
TCTCTGGAAGTGAGGTCAGGCTTTGCAGGAAAAACCAAGCTGTGCTTGGTTTACGCAGGGAAAAGACATGAGAGGGCCAAAGGTCAATTAGAGTTGAAACTGATCAGTGCTGGGTCGGCTAACAAGAAGGGCTTTAAGTATCTTAGTAGCAAGAGAAAGTCTAAAGAAAACATAGCACCAATAGTTGTTGAAGATGGTCACCTGACAAACAGGGATGAAGAAAAAGAGAAACGTTCAATGTGTTTTTTGCCTCAGTCTTTAATAATATTGTGTATTATTGAAAGGCATTTAAAGGATAATGCAACTGTCAGGTACAGTCAGCATTGGATCATGAAAGGGAAGTCCTGTTCAACTATTTAATATCCTTTAGCAAGAAGATCATCTACCTAGTTGGGAAAGGGAAGGTGGTGGATGTAGTTTATCTGGATTTTAGTGAGGCTTTTGATACTGTCCATCACAGTGTCCTCTGGATCAGTAGTCCAGTTCTGGGATGAGCAGGTTCATGATGTGTCGGTTGAAGAACTGGCTCTATGACAGGGCTCAGGAAGTTTTAAGTGAATGAGGCTACATCTGGCTGGTGGCCAGTTATTGGCTGTTATGTTCCTCAGGGCTCAACTGTAGGGCCAGTTCTGTTCAATGTTTTTATCCATGATCTGGAGGCAGGACTTGGATGCACCATTATTAAGTTTGCTGACAGTAGACTGGGAGGTGCTGTTGACTGTTTTAAGGGACAAGAGGCCTTGCAGAGATGCCTGATAATCTGAAGCATCAGACTGTGATTAATGCCATGAAATTTAACAAGAACAAATGCCAAATTGTGCACCTAGGTTGGAGGAACACTGGACACCAGTATAAATTGGGAGAGGAGTTGCTCGAGAGCAGCCCTACAGAAAGGGATCTGGGGGTGCTGGTTGACATGAAGCTCCATGCCAGTCAGCAGTGTGCCCTGGCAGCCAAGAGGGAAAACCCCATCCTGGGGTGCATCAAACACAGCATGACCAGCTGGTCAAATAACTCCATGTTCAGTGTTGGCATGGCCTGACCATGATCACCATGTGCTCTTCTGGGCCCCCCAATTTAAGAAGGATGTGAACGTCTTTGAATGCTTCCAGAGGAGGGCAACAAAGCTGGTGGAAGAGCTGGAACAAATGTCCTCTGAGGAGTGGCTGAGAACTTTAGGTTTGTCTAGTTTGGAGCAAAGGAGGCTGAGGGGCAGCTTCTTTTCTCTCTACCGCTTCCTGAGGATGGGACATGGAGAGAGAGGTGCTCTCTCTGGGATCCAGTGACAGGACATGTGGGAAATGTTCAAAGCTGTGCCAGAGGAGATTTAGGCTGGATGTTAGGAGCCATTTCTTTGTGAAGAGGGTGGTCAAGCACTGAAACAGGCTTCCTAAAGAGGTGTTCGATGCCCTGTACCTTGTCAGTGTTTATTAAGAGTCATTTTGACAATGCCCTTAATAGGCAGCTTTAACTTTAGGTCAGCCCTGGAGTGGTCAGGCAGTTGGACTACATGGTTGTTATAGGTCCCTTCCAAATAGGATGTAATACAATAGACTACAATTCTAAAAAAGCAAAATAAAACTGTAGGTCTGCCACAGTGATTGGTTGAAAACAGCATTCCAATTTTAATAATTTCTGTTCGAAGAACATCTTCGTTTTCTACATACTTTCTTTATAAATCACTCATCATCAGCCTCATGTGCTTACCTGTTCTCCTCCTTCAAATTGTCAAACAGCTGAGAAATATAGTTGTCATCATTATGTGCATGCCAACATACACACCTGCATTACCTGTATGCAAACACAGCTTTTAAGCTGTTGTTTATGCCTATAGCATACATTTACATCATATTCATTACAAAAGTGTTTGCACACAGACTTCAAATCTCTGTACTTCAGGTTATTTTTTGACTGTAAAACTTTATATAGGTCTGTGACGTGTACTTTCATGTAAACACACTGTGTAAATAATTGTTCCAGCTTTAGTGGTACCCTTCTTTAATTTTTAAGCTCATACCATAGTAATACGTCACTGTTTTGCTTGAATTGTGATAGCATAGTTTATTGTGTTTTCCTGTTTGCTAATGAACAATATTACTAAAATATGTTTGAAGAGATACTTTTCTTTTCCTTCTTAGTTCCACTCTCTAGTTGCAAAAGTAACTGTAAAACAAAGACTATCACTCATGATCTCATATGCAGCTACTCTGCACAGCATTAGGAAGACTGTCAGACAGGTGATAGAAGCAAAATGTTTTTCAGTGTATTAAATACGAAGAAAGAAAGATTGCAATGAATATTGAAATGCTTTTGTAAGAAGCGGTTTTATGCTGACCTGTATTAAAATATACTACAGTCTGTCTGCAGACTTCAAAGGGCAGTAAGGGTATGTAACAGGTATTGTTTCTCTAAGTATAAAATGCTGTTGCAACAAACGAGTAGTGAGGATGTGCTAACTCCATTGAATTACTGTCTTGCTCTTAGATATTATTTAATACATTTTCAAATACAAACTCTGTGTTCATTGTGAACAGTAACTGAATTATGCTGCTTTCAATGTTATGTGCCCTAATCTCCTATCTTGGTTTCCTAGTTTTAAATACTTCATTTCATCTTCTGTGAAGAAGAGCTGTCTGTTAGTTGGCTTTTACTGGAGAACACTGATGCAGTGTAGGAGCTGTTCTAGACATTCAGATATCCCCTTGCTCTTGTTACTGGAACTACTTAAGGGTTTCTTTTTACTTGTCATGTAAAAAGTCAGCTATGTTTCTGATGAGTAGTCACGATGAAGAATGGTGAGTAGCAGATTTTAGTCTTTGCTGCTGAACTTTCACAGAAGTTCTGACAGACAGCATTACAGACACATATTCTCAGCTCTTGTCTTTCGTTACAATGGAAAGATTCATACCAACTTTATTGAGCTTTAGGCAGCAGCCAGTTTTTCTGTTTTTAAGCGTTCCCAGATGGAGAGACTTACCTTCTAAAGGCAAACACAGCTTTCATGTGACACTATTTTACTAGAGATATTCAGATATTTTTCTAATTTACTGTATATGCACCCTAGAACTAAAAGCTTTACAAAGAAAAGAAAATCACAGAATCACAGAATGTTAGGG
>NW_009719664.1:0-23478 GCF_000703405.1 Apaloderma vittatum
ATTTATGAAATATTTAATATATAATAATGTTTAAATATTTAATATATAACCATGTTATTACCATCACTGATGAGTACGAAGACTTTCATTAATAAGTGGATGTCTCAGTAATCAAATTGTTGGCAAATTTTATTCCTAAAGAACCAGAAAGGAACAATTTTACTATTGGGATGATCTCTGAAAAGGTTTCTGCTATTTTCGCTTGTCTTAGTATAGATCTTTTCTTCGTACACAGAACGTGCTTTACATTTGCTGTGTGGAATGACTAGTAATGCTTTAGCTCATTATGTATGAGAATCAATAAACGCAGAGCTGAACGTATGCAATAAGGAAGCTAATTAAATACTGTTAGATCTTGTTGGTTATTTGTTTTTTGTTGTTTTTGTTGGCGCTTGCTTTCCGCTAAATGATGTTAATGATACCCACCATTGAAGGTAATTGGTTACTAAGGGCCTTTTCTATAAATATAAGTGTTAATTTGTAGGAGTAGCTGTTCTCTTATAGGGAAAAAGTGTTGAAGATTTTATGACTGGAATTTTATTTCTTACTGTGGGTTTTGCTCTCGTCTGTCCTTACCATGGAGCTTACTAGAGACATCTGCTCTTAAAGATTATTCCAAAGGAGACGGGAACACAAAGGAAATGCTCCACATATATTTGCACTCGCTGTTGAAACTATAAGTGAATGTTTTCTGGACTGATTCTCCTCCATGTATTTGCCCTAACAATAAACAAACCAAAAATTTTCTCTATTCCTTTGACATGTTAATGAGTACTCTTGACCATACATTTCAGCAGGCTGTTGTCTACACAAGTAAAGAGATGATGCTTATACTCTTCTGTTGCAAGTCTATATATTTTAAAAAACTGCATGCAATATTTAAATAGCATTGCCTAGAGCCTTAATCAACAAGCAATTAAACCTTGGCTTAAAAATGTTTTGCCACATCATATTTAAATATAGGGCCTCTTCTGAAGTCTCTAGTATGGCAAAATGGGTTGGTGGTCCTTGCTTCTCATAAAGTACAGACACTGACCAAGATTGCTATGTGCTTAAAATAAATCTGTATGAACATCTAGGATTATTCTGAGTTGTTCAGCATTTTCAGAGCAGATGTCCAGGGTGACGGTCTCCAAGAATGTTCTAAAACATAACCTCTTTGAGTCAGAACATGCCAACTTCTCCTTTCCCAGTAGATATGGCAATGGCTGTGGATTTATAGAGGAGGAATTTCAATCTGAAAGTTTCAGAACAGTCACAGGGTATCAAAATATTAAGTGTGTGTGTTTGTGATTTTCTCACCAAAAAAATGCGTTAGAAATTGCAACATTTTAGATGGTTTTGAATAAGAATCTGGCTAAATGAAGCGGAAAAGATTCAGCTCTTTGACGCATTTGCATGGTTTCTTTTGCTAACGAGATCTGTGTATTCAGACGAGTCCACTGATGTGTGCGGAGCCCCTCAGGGTTTTCCTTTGGCCAAGCCCTTCGTGGCAGCACAAACTCAAACCAACCTCAATACACCAGGGAAGGCTGACAAGAGAGCTATTAAGTAGAGTCCTGACTCAATGAACAACTTTGAGGTGTGTCAGAATGACCATAAGAACCTCTGGTTATTTGCTCACCCTCAACTTTAGGCAAACCTTGTTTAGGAGAAAATATACTGTCTTTTTCCCCTTTGGTTTGCACCAGTTCATCAGGTATGTCCCATCCTTGCTGCCTTCATTAGCACCTGTGCTGTGAAGTGATTACTGTAGGTGAGGAGATTTAAAATCTTGCGTGTTAGGTTTCAAGTACATCCTCACACTTCGGAAATCTTTTTAATTAAAGCCTCTGAAAACTGTATTTACTCTTTAAATTCAACACTTAGCAGCTCTAGGGAGAGGAAGGCCACTTCACAGGAGAATGGCTGAACTACCTGGGAGAGGACAGAGCTTTGAAAAGATTATGTGTGTCCTAAGAGAGCAAGGGCTCATTTGTTACTGATGGAGTTTTTTTAAAGCAGCTGCATTAACAGCCTTAATGTGACTGAATCTTCTGTGCTGCTGTTGGCAATAATCAAAGTATGATTACGACTTCCAGTGCCCTTATTATGGCACATTCAGCGAAGAAGACATTCAGTCCAGATGTACAATGTGCTGTGGATCAGCTCTCATATCAAGATGATTTGGTTAGTTCCTGCAAGTTATAAGAAATTACTCAAAAATGCCCTGGAAGGACATGTTAGACCCTGCTTGATGTTGCCGTATTTAAGCTACCGACATGTGAATGGTACCATCTACACCCTTTACATGAATATATAAAATAGTGTCATCTGCAGCACACCAAGGGACATTTTCTCTCTGTTCTAAGCTGAGATAAATTGCAGAAGACTTGTACTGAGGCTGCAAGTTAGTTGTTAATTGCCACCATATCTACATTCTTGCAGTAGAGAAGTTCTGGAGCATATCTGAAGGATGGAAGTAACTTCCATGCTCTACTTGAGTACTGCCTTATCTTAAGAGCTGGGGTCATATCACAGAGCACCAGTGCATTGACACCAAAGAGAGAAAGGCAAGCAAGTGTAGTGAAAATAGTGTCACACAGTACTCCTCCAGTTCTGTTTGATAGAAAGACTTTTAGAGGCACAACAGTGTGATTTCTGGTGTTTCAATGAATGATGCTCTCCACAAACAGTTTTGTGGGGAAATGCTTTTCTTGCCTCCTCGTGGAAATGGCATAATCCAAAAAATCTGAGAGAAAATCATTTCCTGTGTGGCATACGTTGGAGTACTGCCTGGTAGTTTTAGGATAGTGTGCAACCTGCATGTAAAATTGGAGTGAGAAGATAGCTGATGCAGCTCAGTCAGTTAGAGCATGGTGCTGATAACACCAAGGTCGCAGTTTCAACCCCTGTTCGGTCCCCGTGTGTTGCCTGATCTAGTTGAGAGGCGTCCCTGCCCACGACAGGGAGGCTGGATTAAATGATCTCTGAGGTCCCTTCCAGCCTAGGCCAGTCTATGATTCTATGATTCATGACTGAAGGGAAATCTTCATTGTAGACCAGTACATGTTGCATCCGTCATGTTATTTTTTTTAATTCTAAATAATAAAAAGATGCTGCAATGTCTCTCTAACTACTCTACTGGTTTATAATAAACCAAAGATCTTTGTGGCAATTCAGTTTATAAAACACAAAAATTAGCCCATTTGCAAAAAAATAATTTCCACTCTCTTCTTGTAGTAGTCTGCACTTTATTCTCTTCAGAACCCGTACTAAATTCCCTTGTAAGTCTATATTTTTTGTTAATTGCTGTAGGGGTATTTTTTTGAGAGGAAAGAAATTTAAAAGTTTCTGCTCACTTAAATTCCCTGAATTATCATCTGACCTTATACAGGGAAAGGAAGAATTTCCTTATGTAAAATGCACACCATCAGAATTGTATGTTAGTGACAAAAGTGAAACTGCGATGTGTCTTTTCTATACGATGTTCAGAGAAACTTCAGGCAGTTGCTACCTCACAACCAGCCTCATACGCTTGCTGACACGTCATTAAAAATCTATCATTGTTAGTGATCTGTCATCATAGAAATCAATGCATACCCATTGCTGATCCTGTGTCTACCCTGCAGAGCAAGAGCATGTAACTAAACAACAACACCAGAGATGCATTGTGCAGCATAATTAGTTCTAAAGCAGGTTGCTGGAGCAAAAATTGCAAGTTAGAAACAAAGCTAGTAGAGTGCTCTTGTTCTGAAGTGTCAGGACTGCACCATACAGGAAATTCTTTCCCTCTGTTTGAATAAGGTGTTTGTTAGTGGTCTCGTTTAAACCAAAGATATTCTAAGTATTAGCTGTAGCTGGCATGAAGAGTCATCTGAATATACTATGTAAAATGTATGGTTTGGGGTATTATTCTGCAAATTTCTTTTGTTCTGTGGCAGATTAATCTTTACACAAATTACGTTCTTTGTCAATCTATTGAACCTTCTGATACATAGCCACTGAAAATATATTTTCTGCCTTAAATCCACCCAGAAGGAAGGTAAAATAAGCGACAACTTCAATATAAAAATTTATATATATTAAGCTACTAAAGATATAGGAGGAGCAACTGGAATAATACAGTAGAAACCAACAGCAGTTATGCAGCTATCTACAATTTGTAAAAAGGACCTTCTTTATGCAGGTAATGTCAAGAATACAAATCATCTCCTTGAAAAAAGGTGCCAGGGCTTTCCCAGAGAAACAGAGTTAACTAGTGGCTGTCTTTTCCTCACTGTACTTAATCTGTGATGGTTGTTTCTTACTATATGCTAGAAATCAGAAGCCCGTTAATATCTGGTTTGACAGCATTTATTCTGGGCTTTTCATTTGCTCCACTATTAGAAATGAAATAGTGTCTCTTTCAGTAGCAAAGCAAAAACCAAAGGGCGAGGATAGGGCGGCAAGTCACGGGCAATAAAGTCCATGGTTTGTGGGTTTTGTTTGTTTGTTTTCTGCTTTGTTTTTCTGGTGAAGGGATGAAGAGCTCCCAGGAAGAAACAGGGACTACCTACTAGGGTTGGTTTCGTCTGAGGCAGAGCAGTGGGATCTAAAGTATTTGGAAACCTAATGCCCCTTGTGCTGGCCTTTAGACAGCTGACTTACATGATGGTGAGTGGTAACCAACCTGATCTTTTCCCTCTGTCCTTTTCCATTTTCAGTATTAATGTCGACTACGTGAAAGAAATGTCTCTCATTTTACTTTTCAAAGCCTTCCATATTGCGGGCTGGATATTACTTTCCTTCTGCAAGAACCCCATTCGTAGTTCTTTTCCAAGAGGAGTATATTTCCAACCTCCTCATGGCAGGGGGTTGGAACTAGATGCTCTTTAAGGTACATTCCAACCCCAACTATTCTATGATTTCCATAGTACATTTCCGTAGTAGTGGTGCATTTATGTGTTATATCGACTATGTCCAACTTTGAAATACTCTGTACTTGAGGCTTTTGCTTTAGCTGTACATGTAAGACCTTAGGATGTCTTCAGACCAGGCACCAAGTATCTGTGTGGATTTAGCTGCCATATTCAAAAATGTTGATTATCGTAAATTGCATCCATATAATAATCTAGTTTGATTTCCACTTCAAGATTTAAAGGTGAAAAAAAACATCACAAAAGGTAGAAGAAGTACTTATAGAAGTATAACTAGTTTATGGATTGTTCTCAAAAATGTAGCACAAGCAGCATTGCCTAAGCAGAAAATAAATGGCAATCACTTGAAAAGAGGCATGAAGCAAGCAAGGAAATAAATATATAGACCTGTAAACAATGACATGGACTGACTTTGTATGTTTCACTGTCTGTATTTCCATTTACTCATACATCTCTTCTTTTCTCAAAGCTCAACAGCACTGCTCTGTCACCTTAAGAGATACTGTGGGATAGCTGATCTGTCCCAACTCTCCAGTTTGAAGTTAGTGAAGGAAATAAAGAGGAGAGAAATGTAGAGTTGGGAGAAGGAGAAAAATACAGTAAACAACTAAAGAACATACAACGTGAAATTAAAAATTGGCAAGGATAATGAGAAGAGTAAAGAAGGGAAGAGAAGTGAGAATATTAATGGAAGTTGAAAAGAGCAATTTAAAACAATTGGAGCCATAAAAATGTCTAGACAAGTGAGAAAAAACAGTAAGGAAGTGAAAGAAAAGTAAAAGTAGTATGCCCCAAAGGTGAGATTTTCAAAGGGAAGATGTGTAATTGACTGTAGTTAAAAAAAGTTGGACTATTAGCTGTTTTCTGAGTCTCTTAACATCTCACTCATCTTTGTCATGGTGGTTATTTCATCCTAAATGAAAGAGCTTGTTAGAAACTCTCTGTTTTTGACACATGTTAAAGATTAAAAGGGATAAAATCTAGCAAAATATTGTTTGGAGTTTGGGGTAGGAAAGAGAGAAAGAGTAGAGAACCCATAGCTGGGAGGCGAGAGCACATCCCACTGGCATGCCAGGACACGTCCTGCAGACTGAGAATTTAAAACTGTCTGCCACAAACTGAGCGTGTGTCTCAACCGCTGGGCTGCTGATTTTCCTGGGAACGGCCTTTCTTTTGTGTGATATTTTGCCTGTTGCACAAAACATTTGGAAAGTTTGGATCCAAAGTGAGTTCCCAAAGCTGTTTTGGTATTTTGTGGCCGTTGGTGTTTTTTTGTTATGGCTGCTTTTTTAAAATTTTTTTTTTGTGTGTGTGTGTTTTAGGTTTTCTTGTGTGTGTTAGTGAGCACTCCCATTATTTCATCAGTTGTATATAGGGCATCACTGGGTGTTTTGGTGTGCGTTCTTTGCCACAATTTAACTCTAGGGATGCTTTGCTTACCTGGTCTGTTTGAAACCCATGGGGTATTTCACACATTGGGGTTATGGTGGTTTAGCAGCTTAGCTCTCTCTCTGTTTTTGATTATCTCTCTCTTTTTCCAGTCCAAAGCGTCTCTTTTTTTTTTTGTTTCTTGATTTTTTTCTACCACTCATTTCTTTTGCTATAGCCAACACCCTTTTCCTAGGCCTTTATTTTGAATTTAACAAACACTGGGTTAATTCTCAGCCTTTCACAGGTGCCTGCAGGACAGGAGACTGGGGAGAGGAATGCTGCTTATTATCCCTTTTGTGTATTTGCCAACCACTTTCTTTGGTCACAACCTTTTGGTCTCAGCCTTCCTTTTGTTGTACAAAAGGGCAATTTACATATGTATATATGTGTGTATATATATGAGTATGTCTGTATAGGTGGATGGACACACATACACACACAAACATGTAAACATGTATATTTCTGAATATATTTCTCTCCTAGTAATTCTCAGTTAATAGTCTGCCGTATTTGCTTGTTTCTGGAGAGTGAAGGGAATGCTTTGAACTTGTTTTTCTTTTGCTGGAGTTAGTAGAAGGGACACATACAAATCTGGCTGGCCTTCAAAACATTACCAAAACCCTTCTAATTACTCTCATTGCGTCACCACCTGTGGGGTGCCACCTTGCAGCAGAGTGGGCGTGCCACGGTTTGCTTTAGTTTTAATGGTATTAGTAGGGAAACCACAGAAAGACATGAGCATGTACAAACTCCCGAGTATGGTCCCTGTACCTGGGAGTGTGTGAAGTGTCTCAGTGTCAGACCCATTTTTTCCCAAACAGAACCATTTGTTTGTAATTGGAATAACAAGCCTATTTTGGCAATATTTCATCCGAGGAACATGTGTAAGGAACAAGTGTCAAGCCAAGTGCAGGTGTTACTTGAAGCCTTGAATTAGACTGAGTATGCAGTTATAAAAGGGTGTTTCGAAACATCCTTTGTCCTAGTAAAGTCTTCCAGTCCTAGCAGCTCAAAGAGCTGGCAGTTGGAGGCTTGCAGACTCTGAATTTACTGCATTATTTTTCTGTATGTTTCAATGCATTCAACAGCTGGCATCACAAGGTACTATCCTGAAATTGTGTTGATGAAAACTTTTTTTTTTTTTGTGGTGAAACCCTTCAATTTTTTTTCCCCTTGAATAATAAAACGCTGGGTGTTTAGCTTGTTCTAGCTCAGCACAAAGTTGCCTCGGTTTCAAAGGTTCTGGTGGATGTGAATGTGGGAGGCTGTCAGCTGAAGAAGCCCTACAAACCTTTGTCCTTTTGAACTAGGTTGCAGAAATCTTGCATCAAATTGTAGTGCTCTTGCGTTGACTTGTTGAGTAACCAGGTGACTGTTGCAGAGTAAAGTGGAGCTACGCGAGCAAAGTAATGCTCAGCTTCCATGGAAAGGGTTGGGACCTGGATATCAATATCCAGTTTTAAGGAGATGAATTACTTCTTGTTATCGTGCAGGAGGACCCTGGGTTTACTCTGCTCTAATTGCTTGTATAGTTCTAATTTCTTTTCTTAAATTCTTCCATCTCATGTTTTTCCTGTGCTTTAGCACCCCACAGAGTTAAGTAGTCTCTTAAGGATTGATCCTGAATTGAGGTAGAGGCATAAGAAGAAAGTTGAGAAAAACAAAAGGCTGATAGAGACAAAACAAAAAGGCATGTGCATCAGAGCTCATGAACCATTTAAATCTTACAATGCATAAACAGAGCCAGTTGCGATGTAGTTTATAAAGACTCTCACTGAAACTTATAATTAGAGGTTACACAAGGGCAGGTAACATTTCAGAAACAGGTAAGACATCTGACCCAACATGCCTGCTTACTGAAATGGAACAGCCTTAGGCTCTCCTGAGATCACTGCAGAGCGACTACCCAGATTTCAATTAAAGGACTTTTCCTTCAACTCCGCACAGGTTTGTCCTTTAAGAAAAGGAAATATTTTTTTCACTATTCAAAATTCTGATTTTTGTGCGAGTGTCGAAGCTCCTCATGTTATCTAAACTGTTTTTTAAATTGGCAAAATGACTTCCTGGACTTGGGAAAAAAAATAAAAATCTGTTCTGCGTTCGGCCTTTACTAGTTGATGGGCTTATTAACGTTCTTGTTCTCACACCATATTCTTTCTGTGACAGCACTTAGCCCCACCTCAGCTGATGAGATTTAGCTGCCTACTTCTCCTTTACACTCTTCAACAGCTGCTGTAGAGGTTTTAGAGGCATTTGAAATTTGCTTGCATTTTGCATTGCTGGGTTTTAAATCAGTCTAATACCAGAATACTTGCACGTTGCCACCCTTTCAATGGCCCTGAGATCTCACGTCTTTGAAGTTAGCATCACAATCCCACGTTGTTGAAGGGTAAACTAGGTGACCAAGCTGATAACTGCAGAATTCCTGGTCTGATTGAGACTAACTGAAACAGATAAAACCAGCCTTCTCATTCACTTCTAATCTTTTCAGTCCTTAAATATTTTATTTTTTTTGGTAACTGGTGAATGCATCGAACCAGTTTCCTTGGCTGCTATCACCTCTGTTTTCCATATGAGTGAAACACTGAATTCCTTGAGCATGGAGGGGAAGAGGAAGGTGACTTCATCTGAGGAAGGCAGCTCAGGAGCAGGCTGCTTCGCTTCTCCCTGGCAGTTGGCGGGGAAACACGGGTGCCAGCCCTGGGTAGAGCAGAGATTGCTTCCTGGCTGTGTAACACATTTAACGGTCATCGGACTTTATGGTGCAATGTGAGGGAGCTGTAATTCTACACAAATTTCTTGGAGACTATGTGGAAACAGGAATGCCAGGGAAAATCTGCTGCTTCTTTGAAAAAAAAATTAATTATACAACTAATAGATTTTGCAAGTGTATCAGAAATAGACACTCGGGGTGAGTTTTCACATGCCAGCTGCCGTGGTCTAAGACAAATCTCTCATTCTTCTTGCTTCTTAGTCTTCCTCCAGGTGAGTGAGCTAAACCAGCTCCAAGCCACTGGGAACAGTGGGGCTGCATCGGCAGGGGCAGAGTGAGATCACCCTGTTTGGTTGGCAGCAAACCATTAATTCTGTGAAATACCTGTGAAATTGCTGTGGAAAGGAGCAATAACTGTGTTCAAAGCCGTACATCGTAACACTGCATCTTTTCTTAAGGAAATTCTGTGCACACTGAGACTTTCTCTCACCCATAACCTCTAGCCATGTGTTATCCCCTCCAAAGCATCCCTAAAATTGTGTCAGTTCGACTGTTTATGAGGATCTGAAATGAATAGGCTAAGGATTCAACCAGGCTGGAAAATAAACCAATAAAAGATATTATGCTTAACTTTGATCAGTTCTGGGCTAAAAATTAGGTTTGCTGTAGTTACCTTCATTATTCCTGCACAACAACATTTCAATTTGCTGCTGTCCTTCCACTTTTCCCTCTCTTCACAAAAGCATAAGGAGCCCATTACTTTGTTAGGCTTGTGCCCCAGGAAATAAGAGTTTTAAATTCATTTAGATGCCCCTTCCAGAAGTGTTTACCCAGGGCTGTGTGGTTACTATCATGGGGGCAGACTGAGGCTATGCTTGCCCTTCACTAACTGTGTAGGAGAAATTTTCTGTGCGGTATTTCTATATCTCTGTTTAGATTCACTCCTTTCCTGGGAAGGTTTATTATCTTCCCAGCATCTGATGGCCCCAATCTGAAATGATTCTCTTGTGTGTTTTGGGTGATAGGCCCAGAAAAGTGTTTGATGAGAATAATCGGGTTGCTTTTTGATATGCATAATAATGCTATAGGAAAAATGTATGGGTGTCAATAAGGACTGGGAATGTGAAAAATAACTCATGATATCTTTATTTGCACAGGAGGTAATATGCTTCTTGCTGTGTTTTCTAAGCTTATTCCAGTGTGAATGAGACCGCTTGTATTTTTTAAACATTTGATGGGTGTATTTAAAAAGATAACTCTGGATTTCAGAGAAATTCTACCTTTTGTGTCAAAATATAGTGATGTTTGATACATTGCTCTGACCTTGTAGCAAGATTTTCTTTGACTTCACATTGATGTTTTTCATCTTATCATGTTTCATACTACCACAGACTCTATAGTCTGTGAAAGGTGGGATAGAAGGTATGCTCACAGGAGTGATGGTCTTTCTAGGTGGATTTCTTATTTTATACAAACTCAAAAACGAGAAAATTTTGCAGCAAGTTTCCTAAATGTACTGATTTAACTCACAGGATAGCGTTGTTTTTCAGTGCCAAGGCTGTGTGGAATATTCTGCCACAAGCAGTAATAGGGCCAAATATTTTTACACATCATAAATAGATTTTGACTCTTTATAAGAGACTAAACCATAGACCTTAGTTTTATAAAATTTGTGTTCATACTTCTGCTGATGTAGGGGTAACCATATGCAATATTTATCCTTGCTCATCCTCTATGTCGATGTTTTGCTCAAGCAGAATAAGGGGTTTTATCCATTGGCTGGAATTTCTAAATATGCCTGAGCTATACAGAGCATGTATCTGTGTTGAATTCTGTGAAATTCCAGAGAAAAACTAACAATTCTTTATTGACCTGAGCTGCTTGTCTTCAATGGAGAGAAATGGAAATTTAGCTTACAAGATAAAGATCTGCTGATCTCTGAATCCCATCTTCCAATGGCTGAAGCATTATGCAAACTGTTGAAGCCTTGATTTTTTACTGTTACTCTTATTTGAAACAGATCTCTTTTATTCCAGTATGCTGCATATTACAGTGACTGATCAAGCTCGGTTACTTTGAAATGAGTGTGTAATTATCCACACCCCTACTAAGAGTGGGATGAGCCTTTGACAGCATTTTCTTATAAAAAAAAAAGAAAAAAAAGAAACAAACCCTAACCATGTAACAATGCCTAATTATTTCTCAAGCAGTCTAAATTTAGGAATTGTTTCTCAAGCCAGCTGTTCTCAGTAAAATTGAGAAATAGAGCTGATTTAGTAGTTTTGTGAACAAATGTAAAGATTCCCTAAACGTTAAATTTTGCAGCGATTGACAACCAAATTTAAATCCCAAACAGTCCAGCCTTCCTCAGAAATAAGAATAATAAAACATCTGTAGAACAGAATGGCAAAAAAAAATAATCTAAGTTTGAAAGTAATTTATCGAGGACAATCAGGGTTATTTTCTGAAGATTTTTCTCTCCAGAAATGCTTAGATTGGGTCAAAACAATATTTTGAATTATTATTATGAAAACTACAGTCAGTCACACCACAGGCACATTTCTGCAGAAAGGGAAAATCTCCATCAGTGTAAGCCTAGGAAGAGTCTTACCCCTCCGCGGATGTATGCAAGGATGAGAGTGGGGCAGGGTACCTAAACCTCTACTTTACAAAAAGCCAAGTGTTACTCTAGAACACTGTTGTGAGGTGCATTCATTCTTTCCGCGTGTTTATTTTTAATTAGACCAGTTCTATAGCAGTCTAAACACCTACGTAAACTGTTTTGATGCCTCGTATTTTCAAGTTTGGATTTGCTTACAATGTATTGAAATGAAAAGGAAAAAGAAAAGTATTTGGAGTCCTGTTTTCAAAGGACTCGTACTTACTAAGGTATCTATCCTCATTATCACAGTAATTTAACAGGAAATTAAATAAAGAAGAATAGATTGCTGAGTTTTTCTCTTCTTCTAAAGGTGTTTCCTAGTCCTATTTCCCTTTCAACCACAAAATCTTGCCAAATGAACCATATTGCATAGTTTTAAACGACTGCTCCCCATCTTGCACCTCATGATGATTTTCTTTTGCTTATTGAGGATAACAGTGCACCAAGGAAAAGCTCTGTCCCTGCAAGGCATTTTTAGTCCTGCAGTCTTGATGAAGAGATGTTGAAATAATTGGGATCTGTACAGTGGAAATATCTGTTATATTGAGTCTACCACTCCTGCCTCTACTACTTACCACTACAATAAGTATTGGAGATGTGGACTGTATAGACAAGACCATGAAGGATCTGCAATTGTATTGGAAATAATTTGGGATGGTAATTGCTGATAATCTACAGGTAAACAGGGAATCATCAGGAGTGGGTGTGTAATGCGGTTGTGATCCAATTCTTTATGTACTCATAGAATATCCTATAATAACAGCATGCAGAACTGTGAGACACTTTAATCCCCTCTCAGGCCATATGGAGTCATGCTACTTTGTGTTGAGAGTGTGGATCTAGTGACTGAACACGGATGGCCGGCTCCACCACATTCCTCCAAAGCAGTAGTTAGCAGATGTGTGTTCTCCTAGGTTTGTGTGTGGTGTATTTGGTTGGTTTGTTTTTTTTTTTAATTTTATGCAGCCTACCTGGAGTTACAGATTGAAGTTATGAAGCACGTGAAAGAATAAGACAATTTACTTCTGTTTTCTTTTAGAGTAATACCACCAAATGAAATCTGTCAGCTAGATCAATACTGCATTTCAAAGGCAAGTTTAAAGCCAACCTGTGTGGGTTTCACCTCTAAATTTGAGAGGACTACACAAGAGATGGCACATCCTTGCCTGGTAGCACTGCCACCTGCTCCTAGGAGGGCCAAAGGGGTTGCCTGCTGTTGCTGCCATACAGCGAGGACATTGTGCACTGACCTGCAGCCAGCCCAGACCTTAACTCTGTGGCCAGGCAGAGCCACTGTAGGCAAAGTGCTGGGCACTGACTTGATCCCTGGCCTGACCATGATATAAACTGGCCATGATATACTGAATTTCTAGTTTGTTTTCTTTCCTACTTCCATTTGTAGAATAACTGAATTGGTCTCTGTGATGGGTAAAAAGGAAAAATCCTGTAGTTGAGATACTGTAGAATGGATTTCCATAACTAACCTCCTTAATTTTGTGAAAAAAAGAAAAGGTATTTTTCTCTTTTGTGGAATATTTACTCATTATATAGTAGGCTTATAGAATTTTGTGACACTATATTGGCAAAACATATATATACTATAAATACAGTTATAGTTGGGGTTATTTTTGTTGTTGTTTTTTTTCTTAAACGCTAGCTGAAGTTCATAAACTTGTGAATTGAGCACGTTCCCTCCCCCTACTCTTGCTTAGTCTCTGCAGTGAAAGAATTCATAGAATCATAGAATTGTCAGGGTTGGAAGGGACCTTAAAATTCAAGCTCCTTCCTCTCCTTTCTTCCTTTGAAAGACATTTATGTTACTATGGTGAGGAATGCGTGTGGCATTTAGAGCTGCAGACTAAATATAGCTATTTTCATAATCCATTTTAAGTATTGCATCAGTGATTTGCTGGTGTAATTAATATTACAGCAAACATGACCTATTTGCCCTAAACATGTGCACATACTTATGCTTAACAAACACCCTAGAAGCTCAAGAAGGGAAACCAGCACCTACTTCTGAATCCAGAACTGGCCAAATCTAAAATAGCATCCTTTCCTTTTCCAGAAGTGCTTTTCTTGTAGAAGTGAGAGAGAGGAGAGACGTTTCTAGGCTTCCACAAACTTTTGAGTCAAATTTTTTTTTCATGATGGAGATATATATATATATATGTGTAGTCAGCATGATTTACCTGATCAGTGTTATAATTTAAAACAAATGTTAAAGCAGAAAATAGTTGTATTGAATTTGAGGGGAAAAATTAAAGCATAATTGGGACTCTGTAGGAATAAAATGCTAAATTGCATATGATCCCAATCTGACAACAATCTTTTATTGAAGGTGTCACTTGTGCAGCTCCAAAATAATATAAAAAACAGTCTTATAATTTTTCTGGCTTGTTGGCTTGGGTTAATTGGAAGATAGAGCTGGTTAATTGTGCTAGTGTTTTTTCTGGTATGTATTTATAAACACTGCCCATAGTATACATAAATTATATGGATGGAAGATCCCTTGAGTTACAACCACGTTCATAAATAAACTAACAAATAGCCTTCAGTTAATGGCCGCTAAAGATCTTAATACAATAAGTAGAGTCTCTGAATGAGTCACCCTTTCCCTTTTCCTAGTGTGGATAACTATTTTATTGCAAACTGGAAATGCTCTTTCCAAGAAAATGGTCAAGAGTAGGCTCAGGAGGGCTCAGCTGATCCATTTGCATGCTTGGCTGAGTACACTGAGAGTATCTGTAGGATCTGCGTCTTAGATGGTGTGTAATGTCACTTAGGAAATGCTGAAGGAATAATTCATGACTGTGTTACTGCTTTTTGTGCAAAGGTTTCCTGAGAAATTACCCTGTCAAAAGTCTGGCAGTGAATCAGACCTTCAGGGTCTGGATGACTCTGGTGCAGAGGAGCCAGCAGTACATCCCCACCTCGGAGAGACGCTGAGGGATACTCAGCTGAGAGCTGCTTGGGAAGGGGCATCTGAGCTGGGAGACCTGGCTTGTGGGACAAGGTCACAGCTCTGGAGGCGAGAGCACGCTAAGGGTGGGCTATGTGCCTGCACTAGCTGGGGCAAAGTCCCACCGATGGCTCTGCCTTGCTGGATTAGGACTTTTAGGTGGAAGATATCCTGCTGAAGCTCCACATATTGCACCAGCCACTGAAACCAAGCACCTGAAAAACGGGGCACACGTGATTAGTTGACCATATTTGAAGAATTGCCTTAATGACCTCTTTCTCAGCACGCATGAGAGAGATGGATGGGACAGAACCTGAGTCTAGAGAGGGTCATTCAGTCACTCTAGCCATGAGACTGTCCCTCGTCTGCTTTCCTTCCTCAGGCGCAGCACGCCGCCTGCCTTCAGGGTCAAATGAGTCACAAATCCCGTGCACACCTCGGCTTTCAGGGCTCCCTGGTCTTGGTTCTCCCCCTTGCAAAAGGAACTTGAATGAAACAACCATTTATGCAGGACGACCTTACACTTAAGTCGATGTAATGGAAAGGTGACACTTGAAAGGGACAGCCTGCTCTTCCTCCCCTGTGACACATGACCTACCATCCATGGATCCACAAATCTTGCAAATTGTTGTTTTCAGGGTGAGCCAGCTCACTGAATAATCAGAGAAGAGGCAGCTCTTTATTTTTCCTTTTTTTCTAAGAATGATTATTTTTTCTTTCTTTTATTTTTCTTTCTGTAATTTATTCTTTCTTCTCTCTTGCCATTTCTCTCACACTACTGCCATGTGCTCTTTCTTCCTTCCGAGCTAGGTTAATTTTCTGCTGAAATGATTTACTTTGCATATTCAAGGTCCTTTAATTTAACGGAAGGGAAGTAGCAGGAAAGTAGGTCCTGTCACAGAGGGAGAAGCACAGAGGAGCTTTTAGCATCACCTGCTTTATGCCAGCTTAGCCCTTGTGCCTTGGCTGTGACCAGAGTTTTCTCTGTAACCTTTTGATGTGCTCTCTTTTGTGAGTGTGCTGAGAAAATAAATAGGGATTATAAAGCTGGATTTCAGGAACTGTCTTATTAATCAGGCAAACTTGTGGCAAAGCTATGATGAGCTAAAATCGTGGTGCTATAATCACAAAATCATTTCTATTCGGCATATTCCTAACACTCTCCCTGCTGAGCAGTCTTGTTTTCCTAGAATTCCACCCTAGCTGGAGATCTGGTGGGCTGTTAGGCATTGTTCATTTGATTTGATGCATTTTTTTGAGAGAGATCTGAAATACGAGGTGGTGTGTTCCACTTTTACTTGTTCATGGGGACTTGTGAAATGTACCTTGCTAGTTCACTCGCATTTAAACCCAGGAAATGTGGATGAAGGTTGTACTAGTGGAACCCACTCAGGCTAACGAAGCCAGGAAATATAGATTATCTGCATGGACAGTAGGCACAGCAGTGCTGTTCTGTGGGATAACCCAGGGGAAAGAGAAACACGGCAACCTGCTATTTACAATACAGATTTTTTTTTTCTTGTTCTTTTTGTCCATGTGATTTGACCTGTGACTTTGGCAGTGTAAAAGAAAGGAATAGTTTCAGGTTGCTAAAACCCCTCTAATTTTGGTAAAGCTTTTGTCAAAGAAAAATAGCGGCCTGCCTGACTTGAGACAGTGCATCAAAACTCTAACCACTAATAATGTTATAAGTCTTGTGACCATGATTTTCAGTGAGCTAAGAAAAGGAGTCGATGTTGTGCAAGCTCTATGTGCTTACTAGTTATTCACTGTTTGTAAATGTTGTATTGCAGTCATCCCATTTATGTCTTTGCTCATTGTTCTTCAAAATGTCATGATTGTATTATATTGACTGATAATACAAATACACCTACAAGTGAAAGTTAGAATTTTATTTTCCATGTTGCAGACGTATGTAAACCTGTCAACAAACCCAGGATCTTCTAACACATTGTTCTTTGGCTATGCTGCATGCAAAATTAAGTGTTCTACTGCAAGTGACTTTGTGCTTTCATTTGGTTAAACCAGGAATGACTGAATCAAGAATAATAGAAGAAATAAGAATATACTAGCAATGCATATTAAACCAGCATTTTACCTGGATAAATATGTTGGCCCGTATCTGGTACTGGCAGTATTTTTATGTTTGTAGGTGTGCATCTAAGGCTAAGTAGAGTAGAATGGTAAAGTTCCAGACTTTGATCTTAATTTAAATGAAGTCAATGGAAGTCTTGCAAAGAGATGTAACCCTTTAAGCTCATTACCTTTTGAGTAATTATAAAACTGCTAAATTGGATCTCTCATGAGAAACAGCATATATTTCCCAAACTTTGTGATCTGGCAGTGTGTAAGAAGAGTTTGCCTTGACTGACTAAGCGTGAATTATGAGTGTTACCCGGTATTTAGTTGCAGAGGAAAGAAATCTGTTAGGGTTAGGTTTAGGTCACCGCTGCAGGAGCAACTGAGCTGATCCAGTGTAGCATTTCTATTGTGAAGGGAATGTGCTGCTCCACCTCTTCTCTTGCCTTTTCCTGCAGGGTGACCCCCATGCCCTGCTCCCTCGTGGCTCTGGCGCTCGCACTGCGCTTTGTGAAGCTGTTCGACTCAATAGCCCCATAGAAAACTGTCCAGTTGTTTTTTTGCTGGGTTATTTTCCTGCCAGGTTAAAAAATTGGTTTAAGATCTGAGAAACAGCAGAACGGATGTGAAGGAAGCAGAAGGAGCGTGCGGACGTGAGTGGGGAGAGTCTTTTGCGGGGGGAGTTTTCCTCTTCAAAAAACCCCTTGGCCACAAACTGGGAAATTGCCGAGCTGGCTCGTGAAGGCTCATCTCTCCTGTGCAGACAGACTGAGAGAGTTGGGGCTGTTCAGTCTGGAGAGAAGAAGGCTCCGAGGAGACCTTGTTGTGGTCTTCCAGGATCTCCAGGGGGCTACAAGAAAGCTGGTGAGGGGCTTGTTAGGATGTCGGGTAGCGACAGGACTAGAGGGAATAGATTAGAACCAGAGCTGGGTCGGTTCAGATGAGATGTTGGGAAGAAGTTCTTCCCCGTGAGGGTGGGGAGACCCTGGCACAGGTTGCCCAGAGAAGGGGTGGCAGCCCCATCCCTGGGATTTTTTAAGACTGGATGGGGCTCTGGGCAGTCTGATCTAGTGGGGGAGGTCCCTGCCCATGGCAGGGGGTTGGAACTAGATGATCTTTAAGGTCCCTTCCAACCCAAATCATTCTATGATCTCTTGGCTGCCACTTGCTGGCTGAGACTGTTCAACCTCTGATCAGGGCAAATCCTTTCGAGCTGCAAGTTTTGGGGTGGTGATTAGTGTAGTTTGGGTAGTGGGAGGTGATGACTGAAATGCAGCTCAGGAACAGGCTTGTACCAAAAGGACTCGAATGCAGCTCTCAAAGAGCTGGAGCTGCCTTTCTGGCCAGTTGCTGGCTGATGGTTTAAACACAGCTGCTGTCTACAGTCCTGAGAGATATAAACTCTGCAGCTGTGTTTTCTGTTGGGTATCAGTTCCTGCTAAAAGAGCTCTCAGCTCTCCAAATCAGCTTTTCGTGCCCATGGAATTTTTAGAGTGGTTTATTTTTTATTTATTTATTTTTTAATACTGATTAAAGGAAATCTGTGCTCTTACAAAGTCTTTTGTGGAGGAAGAACAAAAATAAAAGGGAGCCAGATCCTCTCATCAGAGACAAGACATTTCTGAAAAACACATACCTTTTTCATATACATCCAAGTAAACAGATTTTAAATGTAGTTTAGAGTACATAAGACCCACACACCTTTACCTTTTACTTTTCTTTCCAGCCATGAAATTCCTTCCATATTTTCAGGGTAACAAATATTAAGATATTTTCCCAGATAATGTATATATGTGTTTTTTAACATGTCCAGAAGGTTACACTGCGGTGACTCTCTGATTAAGGTTAAGTCTGAAAGTATGGGCACTACCCTACAGCTCTGACTATAGTTTTCCTTTATCACTAGTTGATCTGTATGTAGAGATAACTTGAATTTTTTTTCTCATGTGGAAATTTTCAACTAGAAAATTCCAAACACATTGTGGTTTGCATGATATTTTAATGCAAATCCTCAAGTTCTTGCAAAAATTGTCTAAAATACTTCAGGTTTATAACATGAATGTGAGATACTTTTTGAGAAAAACCACTCTTTTGTTGAAAATCGTTGCTGAAAAGCAGTTAAGACGAGGCATCTTCAGTGAATCTCATTCTTCGTGTGTTCAATTTCGTATGCACATCAGGGTAGTACTGTCTCAAAGGCTTTTGTGTGAGATGTGGTTGTTGGAGTAGTGTGACCTGAGGCCAGAGGCAGGAGATACAGTTCCTTTTTTTTTCAGACAGGAGAAATTTGGTAAGAAAACTAGCTACGTATGAAGATTTCCAGGATGAAGAAGTACTCCCTTGCAGAGGGGCAGTGACACCAGAGCCTGCAAATAGTCCTGTGGAAGTCCATAAGGTGGTTGAAAAGGGAGAGAAGATGCAGTGATGGTGTAAACAGTCATCACGCTGCACAGTTTTGGCAGCTTGAGGAAAGATAGTGGTTTTGCAGTGCAGAACTTCCTGACTGCAACCTTGAACAAAAATGAAGATGGCATTCCTCAAAACACAGGTGAGGATCCTAGAATAAACTCAAAGAACTGAGCAACGTGTTTCACCCTCTGTGTGTGGTGTAGCCCAGCCCTTCAGCAAAGAGACACAGCTCAATATAATTATGCAGAAAGACTTGGATCTTAGAAAAAGGTTTTGGCTGGAGTTATATATACATATATATATAATTTTTTTAAATACTGAAACTGTTTTACCTGGCAAAATATTTGTTTGCTATGGGGAAGAGCTAAGGAATTTCAAATATCCAGCCACCCATGAGCTGTCTCAGTGAGCTGCTTGGAAACCTTTCTCACAAAACATGTTTTGAGGTGTAAGAGTCTACCAGGCTTTTGAAGTGTTTGAAGACTTTAGGACAGATAAAAAGTAAGAACACTTCAATACTGTCATTCCTTCATCTTGCTGTTTCTTTTTATGAATTAGTCTTGTTAAAAAAACCTCGTTTATCTTCAAATCACAGATACGTCTCCTCCTCACTATAAAACCTGTGGGAAAGAAGACTATGGGAACTTGCTGAGAGAAGCAATACAAGTTGCCTTAACATGATTCAATTAATAATTATGATTTTCACCATTTGTGATATTGAAGCATATCTGTCTAGAAGACAAAATATTTTATAGGTTAATCAAAACCAAAGATGTCTTAATGTACACCTAAAATAAGCGGAAGCAGTTTGGTATAGAGTCTGGGATTCTCCTTGTTTCTTGCTTCAGGATTCCCTGGTTGTCCCTATAACAGGAGCTGAATGGGGACTGTGCAGAAGTGGCCTGGAGAGATAAGAAATATAAAATGGGTTACTCATACTGACACACGAGGTGTCCTTAATTTATTTAGTGTCCTTAATACGAACTCTGTGTTTCGACTTGGGCGTCCTTTTTATGCACATTTAAAGATTAATGACTTCTACTGGAGAGGGAAGTGAATATGCAGAGACAGATATTCTCATTAATTATCAGCGTTTCTGACTCATTCGTCTCACAGCAAAATTTTGCATTTAATGTTTAATTCATATCGCTGCATACTTTCTTTGAGAACAATAGTATAGAATAGTATTTGTTTTTTGTACAACCTTTAATTTTACAGTCATTTTGGGAATGCATCTAATGACCAGAAAGACAAAGGATTGACCTTTAAATTCTCTGCAGTGTCTCCCATTTAGGAATTTTTATTTGTAGGAGCGCATAGGAACTGGAAAAATGTTCAGAATTGACACCACATTCAGTTTTTGTTTTGAGAGTGATGTTACTGGCATTGTTCTAGGTGTTGTGTATATGCTAGAGCTGTGCAATAGTGAAACATCAAATCATGCCCACAGCTGATAGCTCCATTGACTAATATTTATTTCGAACATAAACAAATCACATAAACAGTATGAGGTGCAAAAATTAAATTGAAATCTCAAACGGTGAACGCTGAGTTCAAGAGAACAAATGGACAATGCCATGAGGCAGCCTGGCTAATAAAAGTGAGAGAAATTACTGGGTGAATAAAGTCTTATCAGTGATTCTCTCCCAAAAATAATTAACTCCTCACACCCAACCTAATGGCATGTATTATATAATGAATAACATCTCTAACCTGAGTATCAACCCAAGGGTGTGAACGTTTGATCACTCTGACCACGTATTACATAATTTTTTTTTTAAAAAATTATTAAATAAAAGAAAAATAAGAAAAAGCAATCATTCTCAATGCTGGTTAAGCCACACCCTGTAATGGCTGGTTGAGGGTTGTTAAAGTGGAGGGACAGGGTGTACAAACATGCAACTGAGAAAAAGAGTGAGGGGTGCTCCAATCAGCTTCTCCATGTGTGACTCATGAGCTGGGTGGTTGCAGAGCACAGTATCATTCTTCTGAAATGATCTTATCTGTAGTCCTGATTTCAGTATTGTCACCACTGCTGTTGTGGACACAGCCTGCTTTTTTTTAATGGGTCTGCTCATACAATATGGAGAAAAGCAGAAAAAGGGGGAGGAGTCTTAAAAAACATAAAAGCCACCAGTTATCACTCTCTGTCCTCGTTTCATCTCTGCATGTGAGATGTCAGAACCAGGGCCAAGAACAGCCTAAAATAAGCCTTTGGAGATTGCTGGTCATTAGTCCTTGTTGCCTGACTCCTCCCTTACCTGTAGAAATAGAATTTTGTATGTTCTTTTTTGAGCACATACTTATGTGCAAAGATGTTATTCCATCAGTTTGTCCTGTGGACAGGACCACACTGAAGAGATTAATTGGTTGAGTCAAAAGGGAAAGCGATACTTCTGGATGAAGTTTGTCTTGGAGTCTTTACTGCCAGAGAAAGGCATCCAATGAATTGGTTATGCCAGCTGGGGATAAGTAGTTTTCCTTTTTCTTCAGGTATTCTCTCAAAAAAAAAGTAGCGTGTGTTTCAGAAATGCTGCACCTCTAGAGGTAATAGATTGTCCATGAGAAGAGCTTGCAGAGTGAATGTCAGCATTACAGGAAAATGTTCCAATACTCTTTTTATTTGGAAAGTGAGTAGTTGCTCCTTATTCCTTCAAGGGCATGTGTTTGCCTGCTGTATTTTACTTCTGTCCTTACGTACATGACTCTTCTCTGGACGGTGGTCCAGGCTTCTTAAAATAGATCTCTCAAGTACTCTGAAAGGCTATTCAAAAAGTGTTGTAGCATGTGCTGCCTTACTAGTGGTGATGTCTGAACGGCATCTATAAATAGCTAAACACTGCGATGTTTCTATTCATATGGCATCTGGATTTTGGATAATATTATTCAGCCCTTAATCATTCTTCTGATGCAGAATCTTATCCGCACATGCAAAAATGCAACTTTTTAGTTCCTACCCTGACATAAGCAGAGAAAAATACTGCGTTCAGAATTAAGCTGTAAAACTTTGTTGTGGGTTTTGTGCATTAAATTTAGTATAGTGATTTGGAACAACCTGGGTCTCACTGAAAAAAATTCCTTTGAAGTAACTGGCAGCAGCTTTTTATTTCTCTTGAACTCGTATTTTGGGGAATGGGGGCTATTTATCGAAAAGCACAACTAGGTGAATGAGCAGTAAGGTATTTTTAATGGTCTAACCTTTTGGGTTTGCTTTTTCCTTAATTGATTGACTCTTTTGTACTTCTTTGTACTAGAACACACGTGTACAGACAAAACCGGTATTGCCATGTCCTAGTCTGTACATGTGTGTGCTTGTGTTAAAGAACTGAACCCCAGAAGCCCCCACTTTAACTTTGTATAATAGTGACCACACCTTGTAGTAGAAGACCTAAGGTGAAGATGAGCTGAGAGATAAAATCAGCAGACCTGTAAAACATGGCATTGATTTTTGCCCATAAAACACAGAAAAATGTTCAAAATAAACCAACAGGAATTAATCTAGCTTTGCACTGCATTAAAATATTTATTGTGGAATATTTAGTGCAGATATAAATGTTTAACACCAAGTGTGCATTTTGGGGGTTTTCTATGTTTCTGTTAAATTTTAGATGCAAGTTATTAGATGGTGGCAAACGAATAGGAAGTGAAACTTCATGTTCTTTGTAGCTTTGACCCAATGTTTGAATTTTTCTGTAACGTAGAGAAGAATTTCCCTTTCTGATCCACAGAACTGAACGATGTCCATATTAAGTCTTATGCATTTGAAATGTCTGCATTGACATTTAGGTTCAAGTTGGATCTCAAACAGCCCTTCCTCACAGAGAGGATGCTCGGGCACTGGGATGCACTGCCCAGGGCAGGGGGGAGTCACCGTCCTGTTTAAGGAGAGGCTGGATGTGGCACTTGGTGCCCTGGTCTGGCCCATGTGGTGGTGTTGGGTCATGGACTGGACTTGATGGTCTCAGAGGTCTTTTCCGGTCTCAGAGGTCTTTTCCAGCCTCAGCAATTCTGTGATTCTCTGCATGTAGCTGCTGGGTGACTGGTGTCACGCAGTGCTGTCACACATGTACAGATTTTGGGCATTCATCAGAAAAACACACAAACACCCTTAGGCACACCAGTGCTGGGCTGTGATTCATTGAGTACAATGGCCTCAGTATGCATACGCACCATTATTATTTATAACTATGAATGACACTGCTGGATGTTGGGGTTATTTCTGTGATTGTTTTGATTAGTTGGTTTGTTCATTTGTTTAGTGGTAACGTTTTTATTTTTGCTTGGTTTTGTCTTTTGCTGTCGTGGTTTGACCCTGGCCGGCAGC
>NW_009719665.1:0-16130 GCF_000703405.1 Apaloderma vittatum
CCCTTCCAACCTAGGCCATTCTGTGATTCTAAATTCTCATCTCTTGATTTGATTGTTTATTTAACTGTCATCCTGGAAATAACCTGCTGCTTTTCCTTTTTGTTTTGTTTTAGGATGAGCCGAGCGTGCCTTACCTTGTTATCAGCAATGGTGACTCAGGGGCCAGATTCAGCAAGGGATGTGTATAGCCATTTTGATTTCAATAATAAATTTCTACCTGGGTTGTTGAAAAAAAGATGTAAGAAGGTAAATGAAGCTGCTGCGTCCTGTGAAATGCTATGCCATGGCTCTGCCAGCTTTCTTCTGCCGAGTATTGAAGACTGAGCTGTTGCAAAAGTCTCTTTGCTCTACTTTTGTCTGCAAGATGTTGCTTTTTCCTCCCTGTCCTGTGTCAGGCTGAAATGTTTCTTAATTGTTTCTGAGTGGCAGCAGAACTGATCTTTGGGGCAAGAGCTTCTCATCTACTCACATAGGAAATCCCCAGGGAATGTGTCTGAGTATCTGCAGTAGTGGGAGTGCTGGCCTGCACCCTTGAGGTACAGCTTGCTTCCTTTTTTTTCCATCCTGTGCTGGTTTTTCTCATCTTGTCAGAGTGCAGAGCTCCTCAGGGTAACTGTGTTTTTACATCGCTTTGTAGAATTTGCTGCAGACCATGGAAATGCCTTGTCTGCTTCTGATAAGCTGTGGTGAAATATAAATTTATAGTTTCTATGGGCTACACTTTTAATGTTTAAAGTGGAATAAAAGTGATAGTAAACTTCTGAAAACTATTCAGTGATGCGTTTTGGAAGAGCTCCGTCTGTTTTCAAATACAAGGATTGCAGTTTGGTCCCACTGAAATAAACGGAGGTTAGAGGTTCCACAGTTGCTTTAAACAAAAGAGGATTTTGCCCAATACTAGTACAGTCACAGTGACTGCATTTTAAAATATAACCAAGAGTTTTAAACAATCTCTTGGTGGAAGTCCTTAAGGAGGATATTTGAGTGAGTAGAAAAAGTCACTCCCCTTTTTCCAAAAGGAACTTTATTTCTTTTTCCTCTTAGTTTACTAAAAATAATCAGGGCTGACGTGAACCAGTGTTTTAGAACAAGAATGTTTATATGTCCTTCCAAGGATAAGTGTCTAATAAATCCAGTATTATTTTCAATGCTGATAGATTGTTTCTAAAGATGACTTGCAGAATGGATGTGTACATTTTTGTTGGTTTTGTGCCATCAGTGGTGACAAATGAGACTTTTTTTTTATATATAAAGCAATCAAGTAGAATGCAAAAAAAACCTGAACACAACCCTTTTTCCCTGAAAACACCTTTTACAATTTTGGGAATGCCAGGTTTCATGGTTTCCGACCTTGATGTAGAAGTTGTCTTTAAGAGGACCTCCACACCCTAAATTTGAATGCTTGGATGCAGTCTTTTCACGGCAAGCTTATTAGATATGTCAGTGAGACACAAGGAAAAAAGTTGCTGAAACCACAGTGAAGGTCTTACTCTTGCTGTTTTCAGTGAAATTCACAACTGGCTATCAGAGGTGATTTTTTTACTACAAAAATACCAGACCTGAAGCTTACAGCAAAATCTCATTTCTTTATCACAAATCACTCCTGCCTTATGTTTAGCCTAGTCAGTATCTTCTTTCAGGCGTTTTTACATGCAACTTAGTTTTGCACATTAAGTTTAAAAAAAATTGTAAATCGTGGAGGGACTCTTTATCAGGAAATACAGTTATGGAACAAGGGATAATGGTTTTAAACTGAAAGAGGGTAGATTTAAAGTAGATATTAGGAAGAAATTCTTTTCTGTGAGGGTGGTGAGGCACTGGCACAGGTTGCCCAGAGGAGCTGTGGATGGCCTCTCCCTGGCAGTGTCCAAGGCCAGGCTGGATGGGGCTTTGAGCAACCTGGGCTGGTGGGAGGTGTCCCTGCCCACGGCAGGGGGCTGGAACCAGGTGATCTTTAAGGTCCCTTTCAACTCAGACCGTTCTGTGACTCTGTTCATATCCTATGATCCTTTTCCAGACAAAGCTTTCACTACTTCTTCTATGCCTGAATTTGTAGTTTTGTAACATACTAGCCCCTTTTTAAAGTGTTTTGGTATTTTTGTTAAGCCAGTCTAAGTCTCCTGGCCCGGGTGGCTCTGTGAGCAGCTGTGATAGCGGCCAGATGTGTGTAATGGGCTGCAGCTCAAAAATGGCAGTGAGCAGCAAGTGCCCCTGAGATTGGTGCTGCTCTGGAAGCCTGTGTAGTAAGAAATTGCAGCAGTACTACTGTCATTACAGTTCTTGAGTATTTTTGTGAATTGACCAGTGTGCCAAGCAGTGCAGAAGTGAGGATATTCAGTGATGTGTGTGCAGGATTTAGAAGGAAATTGTTGACATTCTCTTTTTTTTTTTTTTTTTTTAAAAAATTTATGGCTTGTCTTGTAAAGTGAGAATTGAAAAACATGTGGACTAGGACACCTTCCTTTTTCAAGTTAACTTTAACAGACCGTGATCTATTTAATGCACAGAGTTTTTCAAATTAATATTCTGTTGATATACTGCATATAAATATGTATGTATGGCTATGTGTAACACTTGTAGAAGTTCTTTAATGTATCCCTTTATAGTACTTAAAAGAATAATCAATTACTGCAGTATTAATTTTGCAGTTGTTTACAGCCTGTATGGTAACAATGCCTTTTATCATTTTTAGGGGAGAACTGATGTCCGCATGGCCTATATTCAGTATGCTCTCTCCTTTTTAATTGCTGGTGACAATGCAATCTTGACACAGGTGCTGGAATTAAAAGGTACTTCATAATTGCTTATTTTGTGATTTTGTTGCTTTTTTTAAGGCAGAGTCTTTTATAGGTGTTAATAAATATGAGCTAATTCAAAATGTGAACCAGTTAAACAGCATTAATTGAAAAAAAATACTGATAAAGACTGCGCATAGTTTAGTTTATGTCCTTATGCAGGACAACAGTCACACAGTCCATTAGAGCACTTTTTGTCACTAGTTTGGGAGACCGCTATAATTGTCCTTTGCATCCTGTATGAAGGCGTTACATGGAAGTGCAGTCCAGGAGTATGTCTCTTAAAGAAGGGAGTCAGACTGAACCGACAAAGAGGAGGATCCAGAATGTTGAATCCTACATGCTCTTGATTGATCTCTCATGTGCTGAAGATAGTGAAAAACTTCTGTTGACTTCAGTGATTTGGAATCTGAAATACTGATGTTTCTCAAGTTGTCAGTTGTGGCCCTTGGTAAGGTTATGAAAGAATTCAGGAGGTTTCTAGAAACACTCTAAAAATAAAATAAAAGTCATTAGCTGCCAGCAATTAATGTCTTCTACTTTGAGGAGTGAGAACAGGCCATAATTAATTACTTCTGTTGCTCCCAGTTGTTCAGTTCTTTCAGGACAGAATGGTAGAGCACACCTAGGCCCAGTCAGCACAGCTACCTTTTGTTCCCCTGTATGGTACCGAAGTTCTCTAGAAAGTGAATTTCTCTACTTCTGGTACGCACAGGTGAGCCAAAACCTGATGTGTGTGGTTGGAGATGTAACCTCCGAATATTTGAGGCTCACACAGTGAAACAATTGTGAGTCCTTCGATGGAAAGGATGGGCATTTACTCAAGTTTAAATACGGCATAGCACATTGGGGCCCGAAATATATTTGAAGTTGACAGATGCTGTTGGAGTAAGTGTTATTAACCAAGTTGGCAAGTTAGCCAGTTTCAATGAGAGTAGGTTTGGCAGCATTACTTCTTTGTCACTGTAGTTACAGACACATCATCCTTCTAACCTGTGATTGCAGGCTTTTGGTTTATCCTTAAATATAATAGCAAGGCAAATAATGTGATGTCAAAGAGAAATGACTGTGAATTCCCTGAATCATTTTAGTATGAAAATAGCTTTCCCATTTTTGCTTAACCTTTGAAATGTCTTCTTAGATTTTATTCCTGATATTCTTCGCTCTGAAATAAAGGAAGACAGAATTTCTACTGTCAACCTTCTACTTTCCACACTAAGAACTAAGGTATGATATAGCCTTGAAACTGTGTTGTCTCCTGTTTTTTATTTTTTGTTGCTGCTGGAAACAGTTTTGCAGCCGTTCTTTATAAAGTTTACAGCTCTTGAAGATGTTGGCACTGTGCTGCTGCAAGTTTGTCAGTGTGTCCATTACCTAGATTATTTGTTGGAGGTCGAAAGCTTGGCCATATTACTGTTTCAGGACTGAAGCTTGTTACACTTTCCCAGTGCTCTCTTTTAAAGGGAGTCATTGCAATAGCTTGTACTTGGCTGCTAATTTCAGCACACACTAATTTCTTCGGTGCGTGGTGTCGAACGGATTCTGATTGTTTCATGGGTTGCGATTGCATGGGTGCCAAGCCAAAAAGAACTGGAGTTTTCTTGGTGCCTTCCAATGACAGTGGCTTTGGTCCTTCAGTTAATGTTTCTCCCATGCTGAAACAAGGAGGTCAGCTGGATTTGCATAGATTTGGTAGCTCTGAGCTAGGTAATGGCTTAAATCTTCTTTGCAGGAGAAAAATGATTTTGTGTGTTTGTACTATGGGCACTGCGACATGAAATGGGTTTCTAGGAGCTGTCTGGTCTCTGTTGAGGGGTGCGTGGTGGTGTTCCCCAACCGGTCTTGCAAGGCTCCGTTGTGGCCACATCCTGTGGTCCTGGTTAGCTGGTATTTGGACTTGTTTACTGTTAGGATGGCAGGATGTAAATTTGGTGAAAGGTGTTTCTTAGAGGGGTAGAGGAAAGGGGTAGTCTTAAAAAATTTTGTTCCCAAGATCAGAGAAGCTTTTGTGGGAAAAGGAAGAAGAAGAAAAAAAAAAAGAAGTACATTCCAATTGCTATCAGGAAGTACTGCTGGAGAGGTCGAAGTTGTGTTTTTTTTTCTTTTTTTCCCTGATTCTTTCATAGCAGATGGAAATAGCCTTGTGATATAGGAGGATTGAAAGAGAACACCTGAAAGCAGGATATGCTGAAAAGTGTTGAGGATTGGTTTGATCTCAACTGCCTTTCCTGTGCTCTGTTGTTCCTTAGCTTCTGAGTATGGCTGTGCCTCTTGTACTGGGATGCACCAGCTTGTTGCTGCTGTGGATACAGCAACTGAACCAGAGATTTATTTTACTTCTATAAAATATTTTTAAAAATTTTTTTAATTCCAGTAGCTATGATTTTTTAATCTCTGTTGTGAATTACGTTAGCAGTTGTGCAAGCTGTTGTATGACCATTTGATAGAACAAATTAAAAACAGTTTCAAATTTGGAGTGTAACCGTAAGAGCCTGCCTCAGACTCAGCCTTTTCACAACTGACAATTTAAAGCCAAAAATATTCTTTTGTTTTTCGTTTGCAGTAACTTTAGAAGAAGACAAAAGTTAGCATTTAAATGTAAAATAAACCTCCTTCAAACTTTGTTTCTTAAATGAAGCTTTTCCCTTGTGGGAATCATACATCATGTACTGTTATGTTTTTGATGAAACCTAACACACTGTGGGACTCCTGGTTTAGCAAGGAAAATAAGAATTAAAAGAAATATGGACAGGAAAACGCAGTAGTAGAACTTTTGAGAACCTTCTCCACTGTGTTTTCTTTTCACTCAAACTTTATTTGTAGCAGATTGTACCATCTCTGTCAGGAGGTTTCCATGATCCCAGTCTGTGCTGCTCTAAATATATTCTGTGTTCTTTAGCTGAACTTGAAGGTCTGTCCTGTCCAGCATGTGCAGTGTTTGCAGAAGTTGGTGTAAAGTCCTACAGCTTCAGCTGTGTCAAGATAGAATAGAATCGTAGAATGTGTTGGGTTGGAAGGGACCTCTGCAGTGAGCAGGGACATCTTTAACTAGACCAGGTTGTTCAGAGCCTGACCTTGAATGTCTCCAAGGATGGGGCCTCCACCACCTCTCTGGGCAACCTGTGCCAGTTTTTCATCAAGTAAAAAAAGATGGGAGCAGGAGCTCGTGAAAGAATTGTTAACCAGAAAGGCAGAACTTTTTGCCTGCTGTAATGAGGAGAGGGCTGCCTGTATGTACTGGAAGAGTACATGTGTTGCTAATTTGCCATTGCTTCATGATAACTTGCAATAAATGGAGTTGTTTCATTGTTGTTTTTTCTCATTATTTTCAGGTGGTTCAAAATAAAAATATCACCAAAACCCAAAAGGTGCGCTTTTTTACTTCAGAAATGTTGATTCACATTGCTTCACTTTACCGGTGGAATGGGATTATTGATGTCAGCCCTGAGGATTTAAAGGTCTGGTAATTTATATCTTTTTTAATTTCTAGGCCTTGTCCTGCCTTCCCCCCCTCTACCCTGCTGCAGCCCCAAGGTTTTGCAATGGCTTCCAGTTACTCTAACCTTGGTGAGCTCCAGAAGAGCGATCTGCTGAGGCTTAAAGAAAGAAATTCTGACTTTCTGCTGCTTCTCACCACTTGAAAAGGAGGCTTTGTTTCCCTTCCCTGATTGCCAGAATTGCACCACAGATATGTTAACCAGGGAGAAATGGGTCTTTGGGGTGTGGCAAGCATATTCCACTTCCTGCCCATGTCTGTGTCTCTAGGAAAATCTCTCAGGAGCACTGTTCTTACCACATGCCTCATTCTCGCCCTGCACGCTGGTCTAATAGGAGAGCTGAACTCCCTTGCCAGCCTTTTGAGCTTGCAGTGGCAGGGTTTCTGAGAGTTGAGCTGTTATTGACTCTACTGTTCCATGAAATCACGTTCCTGAAGTCATAGACGAGGGAAGGATCAGGACTGCAGCAAACAAATGTGTGTTAGTACTGCCGATGTTTTGTGATCTTCTCATAGGTAGTTTACAGTTTTACTTTCTTTATTTTTCTTATTATGAAATCTCTTTTTTTGTCCCCTTTCACTGTGGGAATATCTAAGGCCTGGCTGTAAACCCAGTGTGAAGCCATAGAAAGACTTCTATACTTCCACTGGGCTTTGGCTGCAGACTTTTCACCTTTTTGTCGATTCATGCTTGATCTTTAGAAGTCCAACCATTCCTCAAAACTTCTGTCACTGAATAGATGCCTTCTTATACTTCACAGAATCACAGAATGTCAGGGGTTGGAAGGGACCTCTGGAGATCACCTAGTCCAACTCCCTGCCAGAGCAGGATCCCCTAGGGCAGCCACACAGAAACACATCCAGGCAGGTTTTGAAAGTCTCCAGAGAAGGAGACTCCACAACCTCTCTGGGCAGCCTGTGCCAGGGCTCCGTCACCCTCACAGTGAAAAAGTTTTTCCTAACGTTTTTGTGGAACCTCCTATGTTCCACCTTGTATCCATTGCGCCTTGTCCTGTCGGTGGACATCACTGAAAAGAGCCTGGCTCTGTCCTCCTGACGCTCCCCCTTGACATATTTATAAACATTAGTGAGGTCACCCCTCAGCCTCCTCTTCTCCAAGCTAAAGAGACCCAGCTCCTTCAGCCTTTCCTCATAAGGGAGATGTTCCACTTCTTCTACTGTATGTTCATACCTGTGTCATTGTAATTCTGACATACAAGAAACACCGTTTGGAGGAGATCTGTTTCTAGTAGGTGTCTGCCCGGAGTTATGCAAATGTATAATGCTATTCATAAACGCGCATTTCAGTTTTGAGTAATTTCAGATTCTTATAATTGCTTTCAGTCCTTGTGAGTCATATGGTTATGTGATTTCCCAACCGGAATTAAGAGACTTGTCGTTCATAGGGATCTCAAGTTGTGCTGGATGGAAAAGGGTAGTGGAATCTGGGTTCGCTTTTTTCTTTTAGGTCAACATGAATGTTTGATGCCCTCTTCCGTTTTTTGGGTGATGACTGTAATGGCATAGATGCCTTGCCTTTCCCTGAAGCGTTGACATATTCAGTGCATTGTTAGCTATCCATCTTTCTTGCCTTGCATTAGAGTTGTTCCATCTTCTGCCAAATTGACCTAAAAAACGTCCACATTTGTTTCACAGGCTTTATGCTGAAGACTTCCATGATTATTTTTTTTTTTCTTTCTGAACTTCCCCATAGCGAACCTGGCCTGTACAGTTGAAAGTTGGTTGCTTGAGATAAAATATTAGATCCTTGACTTCACAGTCCCAGAATGGCCTTGCCGGGTTTATATAAGTTTTGTATCACTACTTTTCTTTGTCTTGATTTTTCTATCTTTTCCTGTCTGTCTTCTTAACAAATGCCCTGAGTCAGTAATGCCCTGAAAATAGTACATATGTGTCTTAATATGGGAGCTTTGCTTTCCTTGCAACAAAAATTCTTGTAATATATAATGTGCTTAATACAGAAGCTGCAACTTCTTTTGTTAATCTGAGTGAAAACCAAACTGTCTTTTAGTGCTTCTCTAAAAAGAGCTTCGTAAAATTTACTGTGAAATTGATCTAAGATTTTCTTCTGTGATGGCAAAAATCATATGCCTTTTTTACTCCTTTTTGGTATTTATAGGTGCCTCAAGGTTCTGAAGAGGCGGGAAAGATGATGGTACGGGAACTTGTTCATGATTTCTTAATGGACCTCTGCTGCTCTCTGAAACACGGCATAACTTTCTATGATCCGAGTCTTGGAACTTCTGGCAAGTAAGTCACTGGGCGGCTGAGATTGCGTGTGAGCTTTGTGCTGGGAATGAGACCTCGCTAGTTCTCATGTCTGGCCTTTGCAAGTAACTTTATCAAATGCTGCTTCCATCTCTCTCTCTTCTGTGGCAGTGAAAGAAACACATTGGTGTTTTTGTTGATTTTCACTTCCCAGTATCAAACTGTTGGATCTCCATATACCTCGATGTGCTAGAGTAGGAAGTGCCCTGCCCTGTTCATAGAGACTCAAGCAATGGTTGTGTTTCTTGGAGCCCTCTCAATGTGTAACTAGATATAAAGTCTCTTGTTGTAAGGTGTGATTTTTTTTTTTTTTTTTTTTAGACCATAGGTTTTTTTTTTGATGTGACAATAAAAGTGTTAAAGCAGCTACAGTGTTAACTGGATGGTCATAAAATACCTAGTCCACTTTATGTTTTGTAGACAAGTCAGTTTATCCCAGTTTTTGGCAAAATGCTGACATGGGTTTCTGTAGTGCCGGATTTTGGCCAGCAACACCTAATCTGGAAGCTGTTGTTTGTCCTACTGCTTCCGTTTGCTAACTGGTTAAGGTATGTGTGCACTAGGATTATGACTGATAGAGAAAATAGAGACTCTTGTAACTCCCTGGAGAGATTTATGAGTGGGTTTATTCTTCATCATAATGTGATGCTGCGCAAGGAAAGCCCTAGATTGCAGTAGCAGGTACCAAGTGGTGCTACAGCAGGTTATTTCTTGCTTTAAGCAAAATTTTAACTGCTATTTGTCTGGCATCTCTGGTATTCTCACTTTGTTTAAGGACATATAGAAGAAAACTTTAAAAAAAAAGAAAATAGACTGAGCAACCACAGAATATACTTCCAAGTTTAGTGTTAATTTTTAATTGTTTTTAGCTTTGTGAAGTTTGGTTAGAATATTCCTGGAACATTGTGGTTTTAATTAAAAGTAATTACTGTTTGTAATGCAGAAAACTTAGAGGTAAGTTCAGTTCTTTTCTGAGTATAAACTCAGGAATTACGCCAGCTGTGTGACAGGTCTTACCTTGAATTTGTCCCAGCAGCAGTTAGATGAGTAAAGTATCAAAATAAGGGTTTTTTAAAGTGTTCTTTTTGTCTTCAATAGGGGAGGAAATGTGGTGCTTCTGCGCTTTCTTCTTGGTTTAAAAACTGCAACAGAAGATGAAATGGTTGCTGATCTCATGGTGAATATTCTTAAAGTATGCCCAGATTTATTGAATAGATACTTTAAGGAGACCCGGTATTCCTTCATTCCTAGACTGAAGTCTGCTTGGATGGACAATATGAAGTTAGTCAAAAAGGTAAGGTTATGAATGATATACACCACCTCTCCACAGAGATATGCAGTTCCAATACCTTTTTTTCTTCCAAAAATTGAAGTAGTTCTTGTTAATCAGTAGTGCAGAAGTACACAAATGTAGTAGGAATGATGGTAAAGTCAAACATTTCCTGACTTACAGAAACGTTACCAAGACAAGTAACTTGGTAGCAGATTGGCAAGCTTACCTTTGCTTTCATTGCAGATAGATATTATAATGCTGTTGGTATGTAAAATTTGTTACAGTTTGGGTACTTTGCAGTACAGAGCCTAGCCAGCCTGTGTTGTGGCAATGTCAGTTATAAACTAACTGTGAATTAATTAATTTAGCTGAGGTCTTCGTAGTGGCAAGGAAGAAGATTTCCTTGATTTCAGAGGAACTAAGCTGAGGATCAGGGAGTGTTCTGGGGGTTTTTTTTTTGTTTTTGTTTCAGAAGCAGCTGTTCTGTATCAGAGGAAACTCACATGTCTGAAGATGTATTGTGTTCTGAGCTGTAAATGCACAGTGCTTCGGAGTTTATTAAAATCACTGGAAAGCAGACAGGCACAATATTTAATGAATAATGATTTTAAAACCAAACCAGTCCAGCAGCGGGGAAGTTAGATGCCGAAGGTTTAAGTGAGCTAAACAGGAAGGACTTAATTGTTCTGAAATAACACCATCAATTACTGTAGGTATGTTGGGAAAGAAGCAGCAGGATGCTGTTAAATGTCGAGGTTGGTAAATGGAGAGGGGAGAATGGCATCCTGTTTTCTGCGGGTGCTGAGGAAAATGAGGCATGGCTCAGAGCCACTGCTGCTTTAAAAAGCGTAGACATAGATTGAGTTGGAAGGTCATTTGGTAAAAAATGCTCAGAGCAGGAGGCTGTATAAACATTTAACTAAACTGGAAAGAAGGAATTGGCATAAGAAGCAGTGGGAAACATCGGGTACATTGAAGCTCTGCTAGAAAGATCTTTTGTCCTTTCTGAGTGTTCCTCTGCCTCTTTGTTTAGCTTAAAATGGGCAATTAGGGTCTGTAGCCTGTTTTTTGAGACTGGGTGGCCTTTAGTAGGAATGGAGATTGCATACAGATGTTCCATTTATTTGAATAGGAGTCTGGGGGATGCTCTGTAGCATTTCTCTGTAAAAATGGTCATGCTGTCATGACTTTTGACAAGTCAAAACCCTTTTGTAAAATGCTTCGCTGAAGAAGCTGTTGTCTCCTGGACTCTATCAGTGTTGATTGAATTGTTATTTTTATTTCAGATCTATGAGGCTCAACCAGAGATCTCCAGTTGTTTTAAGACTTCAGAGTTTATTCCTCTTCCCAGGTTGCTTTCTATGGTCATGGTAACAACAGTCCCTGCAGTGTGCAATAAAATAATGTTCACCCAAGGACTAAATGTAAGAGCCGTGCATAGTATTTCAGTGGATTGTTTTTGTCCCACTTAATACTGTCTGATTTAAGAGTATGATCAACCAAGAAGTTTCTTAAGTTGATTAGTTATTTATGCTTTGTATTGTCTGTCCCAGCAAAAATCTGCCTTGGGAGAGTGTTGGGAAATGAATTAAAACCCATTGATACTGCTTTCAGGTATCCAATTCTGCCAATACTCATGGGTAATTTAAGCTGGAATCTTAAAACCTGTAGATTGTTTTCTGCATGCCAAGGTTTAGGAAATAATTAATTCATTAACAAATCTTAATGTATATTCAGAGTACAGATTATGTGCAAAGCTTAAGAGGAAGCCCGGAAATGCCATTAATTCAAATTCTTTCTTTTAGTTACCCAGCACAGTGGTGAAGCACAACATACTGTCACTTGTATCAATGGTTCTGAGAAGAGCTTTGAAGAATATCGAGTACTGCTTGAATGAAGAAACTTGGCAAAAGTCAGAAATCTACACACTGTCAATAATGCAGGAATTTGTACAGCTGTACAGAGAAGCCATTGGCAAGGTACAAAAGTAAAAAGAAGAGAACAACTGGGATCTAACATGAGTCATTTTGCAGCAGATAACTACTCCTCTGCACTTTCTCCCCAGGTGATTGTAGCCTGGGAGCCAGGAGATAGTATTTTGGGGCAGGGGGAGAGGAAGGCTGTGGATTAAAAGGTTTTAGTAAGTTAAAAGTTTTAGTAAGTTTCCTAACAGAGCTGACTGATGGAAACGGAAGTGAAATTTTGATGTGTGACTAATTTGTGACGTGGACAGCTATAGTGCTGCAAATGAATTAGAAGAGCAGGCTTAGAAGCAAATTCTCCTCCTCGTTCAAGTAAATTTCTGCCAACAGAGTTCAGTCAGGGTTAGAAGCTACTAGACAAGGTAGCACTTGAATTGAAAATATACCATGAGGATGAAGAGCCAAACATAAATTTTTCACAGGAAACTTTTAGTAAAATGTTCTTTCCAGTATTTATGTTCTGCAGAAGTGAAAGTCTGCTACTTCATTTCAGACCTTTTTCTGATTACATGCAAAGTCAGTTACAACCTTTGTGAAGAGCAGTGAATCCTAACGTTGGTTGGTTGGGAATGTTTTTATCACAGTAGCTTTGTCTCACACAGGAGAACTATAGCAATTTGTTCTTTTTGCTTTTAGCTTTTACCAGACATGAACAATGTGGTGGCTGTCTGGCAGTCCCTTCTGAAGCAGGGGAGAGAACACCAAGAGGAGAAAAAGCAAAGTGGTACCTCCACTGTGAAGGCAATCACTGAGACAGCAGAAAATGCTGAACAACATGGTAGGCAAAGCAGTTGGAGTTACCCCTTCTTACATGTGTGTGAATGGGTGTTGTTAAATCCTTATCCCATTGAAGGTTGTTAACTTCAGCAGAATCCAGATGTCACTTGTGCATTCACTGTTCATCTTTTCTTTGTTCAGTTGTTTGGGCAGTTTAATTCTGACCAGCATCAGAATTGCCTTAAGAATACAGCTTGACAAATAGGCCCTCCTGTCCTTTCTATGGTATAAGGAGGATTTTGCAGCTGTGCAATAAAACAGGCAGGGAAACCGGTATGCTGAAAAATAATTATTTGAGAGATTTTCTTTTGGCCAATTTACTTTGCCATAAGATCTTTTTTTGAAGTAGTTAGTTACTGTGTCTATAGGAACACTCGTGGTGATGTAACATGGAAGTAGAAACATGAAAGTGTTGGGAGAGGGAGAGAGTTGGTGTGAAGACTTCAGTTTTTCTCTCAAAACCAATGTCTGTCCTGAAGAACTTGCTTTCATGGTCCCACTGCAGGGAACTGAAAGTGTTAGTACTCTGTAGCTTGGCTAGCAGCCCACAGTGTTTTACTTGCAGGCTGAAGATAAGTCTACAGCCAGTTTCATGTCCTTCACAGGGCATATTCCACAGTGAGACCTCCTGGAACAGAGAGCTTTTCAGTGAATGTCCTTCTGTGTGTGGCTTTGAGCAGCAAAATAGTTGTCAATGCTGATGCTCCAAGGCTCGCTCTTGGTGGAGTGCCTGATAAAACCAGCGGAGCACCTAATCTCTGAAGTACTGTGGCTGTAGTTTCTCTGCATACTAGGGTGATAATACTGTATGACTTACTCTCAGCTCACCTTTTACAGCTTTATTTGCACTGTGGCCGCTAGAGAATTCTTTTTTTAATGGAGTTGAGATTCAGGCAAGCAAAGACAAAGGTTATGCGTGGCAGCTGTCCAGTTCTTCGTAGCTCCCTGAGGGAGACCCAGTTAACAGGAAAAAAGTAGATGTTAAAAAAAGTTTTGGCTGCCCTTCATTTATTTTATTTCCTTTCATTAGTGACTGGATAACAAGTAGCTTTTATGAGTCCTCATCTTATAAAGTACAAGAATATTTAGCTGCTGAGGTAGCTTTTCCTAAGAAGTAAACAGCTGCTTTTAACTGGGATTGATGCTTCTCTCATACAGATATTTATTTTCTTCCTTTTACCAAGAGGTCACATTGAGAAGGCATTATTTTGAAAGAGGGAAGAGCAAGAAAGAAACCTTTAACTGAAATCAAATTACTAACAGATTAGTGTACCATCTCCTGCACTTCCCCAGTCAGACCTACCTGGCATTAGGTAAAAATTATGTCGCTGGAAGCCAGCATATATATCCTGACCATATCCTTCATTTTTTCTGTTGTTCAGCCTTAAAACTAAACAGCACCTGGACTGACTGGACTCTTATAGCGAGTGTTAAAAATGTTGAGATTCTTTTATATGTGTGAGCAATTTCAAATCAAAATAGAAATGGCCACTGCCCATTTATAAGCACTGTTAGCTGATTTAGTTTTGAAAGTGTTCATGCAGAAATGCTGGGGAAGGAAATTGGGGATTTCATTGTGTTGTGTTTTTTTCCTGTTCCTTCTTGTTAGTGGGGAAGATTAACTGTAGGCAAGTTTGTTAGAAATACAATTAGTAGTTCTCATGTCGGATAATGCAGGAGCTGCACTGTGCTGTCTTGGTATGAAGGCAGGAGAAACTAATTACATGAACACTTTCTTCAGGTTCAGATGATGCTGAGACACTCTTTTTGAAAGCTGCACTGCTTCAGGTCATATGCCTTTATCAGAAGGTTGTGCCCCACTTGGTTGCACGGAGCAACTTTGATTTTAGCAAGCTGCTAAAAGGTATGTGATAGATATTTCTTTTACTTTGTTTTCTCTTCCACGGCAGAAGGGAACATTGGCACTTCTGTGTAGACAGAGAAAGAACTGTTTTCTACAAGTAACCCATTTTAGTTTCTTCATTGTCTTGGAATTTGTTGTTACTATTTCAGCAGTGCTCTGGCACCCTGCCCACTTAAATTCCATAGTTGCTCTGCTACACTTGAGTTGTAAGTTGTAGGTTGGACTACAGTCTTCCTCTCTGTGTGTCATATTCTTGCAAATATTCGGTATTTATGGGGTTTTAATTCCAATGTTTCTGAGGAAGACTTATGTCCAACTTCTAATGAGATTTCAATGTGTAATTCTCCTACACTGGTGTAAACAATCCAACATAAGTAAGTTATTTCAAAACTCTTGCTAGCCACAATGATACTGTATTTTTTTTTAGCAGGATAGTTCACAGAAAGTTTGTGGTGGGGGAGAAGCACATACAAATTCACCAGTCTTCTCTGGAATATCTTTTAAGTATTTTTTTCCATTTGCTGCATCTTGAATTATTTTATCATAGTTCAGCAGTGTGTGGGGAGAAGAGCAGTATTCTGTATGGTGTTATTCTGTGGAAAATCTTTGAGGAAGCACTTGAGCAGCGGTGGTGTATTTTTGCCTCTGATGTCATGTTCATGGAGGATGTTCCTCTTCGTACAGCACAAGTAAACAGATATTCTGTACCTACTTAATGCAGCAAGGATGATGAGCCACAAATAACGGGGTGTAGGTAAGATCCTCCAATAGCTGCTTGTGGTGCAATAAATAGAGCCATTTAAAATTGGGACTGGAGGAAAGAGTAAAATGCTGCTGGGGCATTGTTGCTGTCCATGAGCTGCTAGAGCTTGTAGGCCACTAAACTGGAGCAGCTGTCTGTGTGTTTTAAGCAGGTCTGTGATGTGTAAGGATGGGAATTATGCAAATATTTTAATTAAAAGTCTGTCAGAGGAAAAAGGGGCTTTAAACAAAAAACTTCTCTAAATCAACTGTCTCATGCTTGAGGTTTTTCCACCCTCTGTCAAAGCATATTTAATTGGTTTGTATACTTGATGACTCACCAAATCACATATTCTGTTTATCCCATTATTTCTTGCATTGATCTGTTTTCTTCAAAATGGACAAGAGGCAGAAATCTCTTTAATTGTACGTTTTATTACAGTATGAAATAATAAAGAGTCTGGAAAATAAAAGTGTCATTCTCAAATAAATGTAATGAAGCAATCCTGGATAGCAATTTTCATGAAAGATGATATGGTGTAAATTAATCATGAAAATTTATTCTTTCAGCTGCCAGCTCCAGAGTTCTGTTGTTCCTTCCCCTCTCCCTGATTGAAACATGCACTCCAAAGGCAATATATTTTTCTAACTTGTAGCAAAATACATTCTTTAAACAACTGGTACTCCAGTTTGTAGTGACTCTTGAAAATTTATTGTTGTCTCTCCAATGTGGACCACAAAGATACTACACAGACTATGAAGAGCACACTGACACCAAAGCTTTACACAGCAGGTCTCTGTAACTTAGCTGCAGGTGAGGTGTGGGAAGCTCAATTTTTGGACCACATGTGAGGGTCTCTGTACAGCTTTGTGATCTGTAGGGTATCATTGTGGCTAGCAAGAGTTTTGAAAT
>NW_009719666.1:0-1651 GCF_000703405.1 Apaloderma vittatum
TGCTCCGTGGCCGCCTTTGCTATCGGGCCTCACAGTTTACTTGTCCCTGCAGTAAATGTTCTCTGGTAACGCAGACTGCTGGCCCTCGCCCTTCTCCCATTCCCTGTTTATTTTCAGAAGATAAAAATGCGCCCATTTAACAAACCAGGCAAGGCCTGGTGTCTTGGGGCTTATAAGCATCCTCAGTTTTTCAAGGTTTAGTTTCCAGTTTTAGTTCTTTAAAGAGTTACATTGGAACTTAAATCCTCAGTGATGCTGCTTTGACTAGTTCTAACTAACACAGTTAGGTGGAGCTACAAAATGGAATGGAATAGAGAGGTGGAGCTACAAAATCGTTCTGGCTCACTCACAAAGTTGCTGTGTACTAAGGGGAAAAAAAAATTATTCCCTCTAAATTCTCCTGTTCTGACAGGTTTCTGCACAAAACTGCTTTCCTGCCTGATTCAGTCAGTCTTTAGGCCAGTCCAAGTTGTTGGTGTGCTCTGATTGTAGGAAGCTGCTGGGGACAGCTCCGAAGTCCTGGATGCTCAGGCGGGCTCCGTGGATGAAGAGAACGGGCGGCAGCTGGGGGAGATCGAGCTGCAGTGTGGGATTTGTACAAAGTGGTTCACAGCAGACACGTTTGGCATCGACACCACGTACGTTGTGTTCTGTCCCTTAAGAAATACTCTAGACTTGCTTTAAAATGGGCTCAGGCGAAGCTCCTCACCCAGAGCTGCTGGGCTGTCGTCTCTTATTTTGCTGGATGTTGGCACCGGATGATTTTGAAGGTCTCAAACCATTCCGTGACTTCTCTGAAACAAGAGGATGACACTAGGCTTGCCTACTTTTTCCTCTGGAGCTTTGTGGCCTTTCTTGGTGCCTGTGCTAAACCTAATTTGGTGAAAATATCGTTGAACCTGTAAGATGTTTCTGGTTTTGAGGAGACAGAATAATTCCTTTCTTAATCTGCAATAATGAATTTCTTAAGCTGATTAGGTTAGGTGTGCCTGGGCACTTACAAACCTGCCCTTTTCCAGGTCCTGTCTGCCTTTCATGACCAACTACAGCTTCCACTGCAACGTTTGCCACCACAGCGGGAACACGTATTTCTTAAGGAAACAAGCAAGTATGTGGAAAAGCACAACTCGACCAAATTCTGCGCGAGGTCATCCCAAAGGCTTCATTTCATCTGAAGCCGGTGGGAGGGTTCTGCTGAAACTTTTCATAAAAGACCAAAAAAACATCCGTATTGGCCACAGGCGTGTGTGGCTTTTTCTAGAGGTGTGTTGCTGTTTTGCTGCTAACTTAGGGAAGTGGTGAAAATCTGTTCCGTGAGGGCAGAAGGCGTGAGGGTGTCGCTGTCACTCGGGTGCTGCGCGACGTGTGAGCGCTGCCTGCGTGGGCGGGTGTTTGATCTTCCCTGTGAAGCGTAAACTCCAGCTCTGGTGTGTTTTTGTTTTTAAGATCTCAAGGAAATGTGCCTTAGCGCTCTGGCCAACTTGACGTGGCAGTCGAGGACACAGGATGAGCACCCGAAAACCATGTTCTCAAAAGATAAGGTACGTCCCGCGTTTACGTCAGCTGTGATTTCAGCGAAGAGCAAGTTCAAAGCTGGTTTGGCAGCGAGGCTTTCAGATCCACTGTGTCGAAACTATTTTTTTTTTTTTTT
>NW_009719667.1:0-14764 GCF_000703405.1 Apaloderma vittatum
GAGGCTGGAACGCGGGGCTCCGAGACCCCTCCGCAACTTTCCTCTTCCACCCCAGAAAAGCAGCGCCGGTTGGCTCGCCGACGGTTCTCCCGCACAGCACAGATGCAGACCAACAACTGCTAGGATGTGAGATACCGCGTTTCTGCCAGTAGAATCCAACCAACTCAATGTGGCGCGAAACCGATAAAGCGTCAACGCCTGGTAAACGAGACACGTTCAAAATGTAACTGGGACAAATCGAACCATTATCGCTATCCGCTGTCCTCATCACCAACTGTTCCCTTACCCTGCCCGCGCAGTGATCCTCTGTACCAAGGAAACATGCAGGAGGACCAGAAACCTTTAAATCAGTATCTGCATCACCTCCACTCAGCTGGGCAAACAGCATCAAACATGCAAGAGAGAGGAATCAGATGGGACACAGGAGCACTAAAAATTTCCTATTCCAGAAGCAAATTTGAACAGAAGCGTGGTAGTTCCTGTACTGTGCCATGCTTCCTATTGACATCTAATCCATACAGAAAACACTGCGCTGCCACATACCCGGTCATGGAAACACATCAGCCCCAGTCAAACCTGCAGGCTGGGAATTCTCACCCGGCAGCCACGCAGGCACCGTTTCATTTCTTTCACTATTGTTAGCATGAAGCCACCCGTCCAGACCGGCTGCTGGGATTAATCGCCACGGGCTCCAATTTATCAGGGCAACTTCATGCAAACCAGCTCACCTCTGTCTGCTCCAATTCCTCATCTGTAAAACATAACAAATGATACTTTCTCATTTCTCATATGTGCTTTCAGTGCCAGTTCTTGCTTGGACATATCAAAGAAGAAATCATAAAAGAGGCAAGTGTCACTCATTGCCCAACTAATAAAGGTTTTACATAACTTTCTACAGATATTTTCAAACAATTAATAATTAACAACTTAACAATAACAATTAATTAGTAACAAGTAATTGTTATGTTAATAATTTAACATAAAAATTAATAATTAATAACTTCTGATCCTGCAGAAGTCCCCCTTCTTATTTGTTCCATACATGGGTACCACCATCAATTTTACCAGCACACACCAGAAACAGTGCTGGCCTTTGGAAGCGCAGCACTTGGCGCAGAAGAGGCAACGTTCTAGCTTGCATATAGGAATGGGTTAAGTTCTACTTTAACACAATACATTATAACTTCATACACAAAATTTTGCTTCTTGCCTTGGTAATAATATGGTAAAAGATAAATGTAATTCAGGCATTTTAATAAATGTAACTCTCATTTTCCCCTACAGAGATCATTCCCTTTTTTTTTTTCCTGATATTTTCAGGCATTCATAGGTCTATAAACAGTTTCTTCATGTGTAGACCCTTTCTTTTTCCTTCTTTTCCTGCCTCATTTTCTGAGTATTTGTAAGACCAGTGTTTGTGCTTTACTGAGGTTAGTTACCAGAGATTAACACACTAAATAATCAGGACTACCTTTCAGAAAATGGTGAATGGGATAGGGCGTGTTTTCTAAAATAGAATTTCACAATCATATTAATCTCGAACTCAACTTGGACAGAAGTTATTCTGACTACTTTTTAAAAAGGGGTTTAGAGTAATCTGAATTAAACTGATATTGATGGTAAGCACCAATGCTGAACTAGGGGATCTCCTCTTCTCAGCTCTCTAGGCTATTACTCAAACATTAAAAGATAAAGTTTCTTGCTTTTTTATCTTTCATTCTAAGCAGAGATACAATATGGAACAATCAAAACAGTTATACCTACATTACAATTTAAAAAAAAAACAACAAAAACCCTCCACCTACAGTCAAAAGCTACACTGCCAGTTCACTAGTGCCAGTTTCAATTCAGCACCTCATTTGCTAAAATTTTAGTGGCAAACAAGTAGTGGGATTTTATTTTAAAGTATATTTAGAAGAGATTATCTTAATTATTGCTAGCATTAAATTTGGAATTTAAATACACTCAAATACGCTTTTCCCTCCATAAAAATAATTTTAATCACTTCAAAATGCCATATTAAAACAAAAAGAAATCCCTCGGTTGATTGTTGTCCATCCTGTTTGGTGCCCTTTTGATTACTGAGCTCCCACCCTCACCGATACGGCTGAGAAACTTCAGCTGGAGCCTGGAAGTTGCCTCTTCACAGCTGACAGATTGACCATTGTCCATAGCATGTTTGCAGCACTATTGCTTATCCAGACTATTGTGTTGCCTTCCTGCTGCCTTCCTCTAGAACCAGCTATTAAATTAAATCAACATATCTACACAATTGTCATCCAACTTAGCTATCCACTGACAATGTTGAATATGCAAGACTAAAGTAACAGCTCAGCTCTGTATTGCACGAGAAATCACAAAAAAAAAATCACTTCTAAACCTTATTTTATGTGAAGATCACTGGATTTCTTTCCAAATCTCATTAGTCTAAATAAATTCCACGTCCTTTTAGTAGCCTAACTAAATTTGGCACTTAGCTACTAAGTTTCCAGCATAAGACAAACTTCATTTACTTCTACTGCAAGGAGACAGCTCAAACTCCATTCTACAGTGAAAGTGGGTGTTATCCGTCCCATAGCTCATGTTTAGGTACATTAAAAAATCTTGCAGTGGAATACTGCTGAAGAGTAACAGAGTAGCACAGTTTAGCATGGTGGTCTGTGTTCAAGAACGCAGAAGGCACTAGAAGCAGCACTTACTATCTCGTTAGCCTTCATTTTCCACACCAGCTACCTATGACATTTTCAAATAACAAGGATCTTAGAATAAAAATGATCCTCACTGTAGCCGTGCATCAGCACCCACCACTGCGTTAAGCACAGACCTTCCTTCACTTCCTTCCGAACTGAAACCTACTATTCAAACTTCAGACTTTGAAACATCACTAAACTGCAAGTTTGGATTGTAAGTCCAGTAACAGAGTCTTTCTAAGACCACACTTTAACTTACACTTAGAAATAAAGTTTCTATTACATATCTTAATGTTGTAATTCTACAAAGGGACAGACAAATACTAGGTACTTTCAAAGGACATCCAACAGCCTAATTCAACATTCCACACTGAAAGGCATCCTTCCTTTGCCAAATAAAGGACGGCAAAAGTAACTTTTGTTGCTCAAGAGTAAGTTAATTATTCACCAAGTTAAGCACAGAAAGTGGAACACAATGCACCATAAAGTAAGACAGGTGGTCTGTGCTTCCTCAGTAGATTTTCAAGTGCAGCTAAGGAAGGTAGAAGTCCAGTTCCATGAAAAACTGATTTAAGGCATCCACATTTGAGCTCTTGAAGAAAAAAACATCAGATTTTCTGATATACCTGCAGCTTTCAAAAACAGTAGGTAAGATACAACGTGAAATTGTCCATTGACCAACAGCCCTCTGCTGCTGTAAATGTCATTGCAACCCAGCCAGGCAGGGAAAAAGCAGCTCTGTTGCCCTACCTGGAGCTCAGCACTCTGCTCGGCAGCATCGCAGCACTCCCAAAGCCCAGGCGTTCTGAAATCGATCCTTTGAATCACACCAAAGGCTGGTTTTGCCTCGTACACCCACATGCATCACTACCGCTTAGAGCTGGTTGATGAGGTTGCAACATCTTGCAACTTCCATACTCTGGTATGTCTTTATCATACATTCCTCCTACATTGTAGACTCATCCTTCCAATTCCAAGGGCACATGCTGTTGGCATGCTTGCAGAGACTTAGAGGTTTTGGCATATTTTCCAAAGATTATTTTATAACCGAGTATTCATTAGCAATAAACTGTTACTTTGCGTTCCACTAAAGCTAAAGGCCCTCCTACTTATTCAACATATCTATATTACCTGCTAGATTCATACAGCTAGATCTAAATTTTCAGTTTAAAAGCAAGAATTTCTCACTCTGACAGCTAAAGAGAATACCATTTTAATATGACCAAAGCCTGAACAAGCACAAACCTGTGAGTTCTCCCACAGGTAATTGTCTGAAAATTTGACCAACATTTAAATAATCAATGTCAACTTCTCTTGCAGACAATATGAACATGACCATCCAGCTAGGAAAACAAGGAATGTGATGAAGAAAAAACATTAGAATTCAGAGCATTCAGCCCAAAATCTCTGTGGGATAGAGAAGAAAAATAGCAGGGTAAGAGCAACCAGTGATCTAGTGGAAAAGAGGTGTTAAAATCATCCCCTCATATCTAAACTAACAAATGTTATCTTTCAAATGACTTTGATCCTTTCTGTCATATCCAATAAAACTTCACCTCCTAAAAGCTTCAGAATGTTTCCCTGCAGGATGTTGAACCCCTAAAGTTTTCACATCAGACATCTGCCCTGCATTTAAAGGTTCCTCACCACCTCTCATCCGTCAGAACTTCCAGGTTCCCTCATATAAACAACTCAAAAGGGAAAAGTAACAAATAAATAAAGGGGGAGAAGGTTGGGACGAGCAAAAATGGAAGCAGCTCACAGTAAGTTGTTAGAAAGAAGAAGGAATACTGAAATGCTGGAATTTCCTTCACATTTCTTAACCAAAAAGCCCCACTAAAAAGTGCTTGAAGCTGTGACAAATTACACTCTCAGAATTCAGGTTTGGCTGGCTACACTGTACACAATCTGTTGGCTTTGACTCATGAAATCACTTAGCTCTCTTTGAGAAAATAGAAACTAAAATTGCTAAGCAAGGTAATTTCCAACTGCAGTGATTAAAGACGTGTGTTCTAGAGCATAACAATGCAAACAGAAACTCAAAGTATGCTAACAACACATGTTACAGCCTCCAGTAACTGAGGCTTGCACTCATTTCTCAGTGGAGAAATACACAATGGAAATTGGGAAAGATTTTCTAAACAAAACAATTACCAACAGTACGCTCCTTGTTTTCTTATGATAATAATATGTTGAGTCCTCTAAGTGCTGGACTGACAACTGAAGCCATTATGAAAATGAGAAAGAAATAAAAGTTGACTACTGACAGGTCTGTCAAGGGCCTGTCGACAGGAAAAGTGAGCTGAAAATCTTGTATGGTATACTTAGTACTTATGCAGCGAGGTACCAACAAAACCAAGATGAAGGCTGCTGAGCTAGAGAACATTAGAAGCGGAAGGACTGGCAATACAGAGGCTGTCCACATCATCACTTTATCTGCTGGATACTGTCTTAGGGGAAATTGTTTCCATGTACACACTGTTCATTTTTTAATCAGTGACATTCCAAAAAGTCTATACCTACTGCTGCTCATCTGTCTTAAAATAATGTTGTAATTCAAAACACACTTAAGTAAAGAAAATGCCTTACAAGAAACAGCAGTTAGTTATCTCAGGAACTGGCCCTTTATTCCTGGTCCAAGACCTAATCTGCCTTTTTTGCTACACATAAGATCACTTGTCTTGCCCTGCCTCTCATGGATGGGCCTTACACTTGACAACTTCTTACCTTCTTGAAATAGCCTACTACATACCTACACACACACACACACACACAAAATTATCCCTTCCAGATCTCTTTCTGGGGCTTGCATGCTGTCTGCTCTTTCCAGTTCAAATTATTTCAGGCTTTCCTATTAGGCTCCATTTTCTAGACCTCAAATTAATTGATTACTCTTCTCCCAACCTCTGTTCAGCTGAGCCATATTTTCCTGGGGTATTTGCCCTAACTAGATGCAACACTTCAACTATGGACTTACTCATAGATAAAATATAAATAAATAAATAAATGTTCTGTATGTTTTAGAGCCTATATTTGTATTTTTAACCCTCCTGATAAAACATTTGCCCATTTACAAGACCAGAAAACCTGGAGTATTATCAACTAATTACTTGCTTTCTACCCTATACTTGTGTATTTAATTTCTGTTAAGTGTAGAACTTCAGTCTGCCCCTATGTCAATATTCTCAAAATAATCTTGTGCTCTTACTTGTGTTCTATGTATACACATTCCCTCCAAGTTTGGGGGGCATTTTTAGTGAACCAATTTTGTAAGCACACACTCTATTCTGTCATCAAGGTCATTAACGAAAAATTTGAAGTGATGCAGAAAGAGTGCAGACCCAACAGACCGTGGCGGATCCACATTCAATACAAGCATTTCATTTTGACAGACAAATCATTAATTACCACCCACTAGGCACAGTCACCCAATGAGTCTTGCTCCTACTCTACAATAGTTTCTTTCAGGCCATGTTTCTTCACTTGTTTGTAAGATAATTGCATGAAACATTGCCAAAGAACTCACTAACATGCAAATATTAACATTCACACTTTTCTTGTCAATTCACAGCCCTTTTTGTCATGTTACAGAAGAAAATTAAACTGACATGACTATTTACTCTTCCTAAATTTGTGATGGCTGTGACTCATGCTCCTCTCGTCTCCCAGACACTTATACTTCATGCAAGAATTTGTTCAAAATGTGGGAGATGAGAGGAACGGTCTATAATTTCCTGGTTCCTTTCCCCCCACCTCTCCTTTTCATTTTCAAATCTTCCAGCATTTCAAATAGCACCTAGTGGTAGTGAGCTAGTTTCTGTCACTTTTATTTATTTCTTTAATATATCAAAAGAAGTATTTCATCAGATCCAGGCTAATAAATAACTTCCCCAGGTACTAAGAACTATGTAAAAGGCTTGCTTCAGACTTGCCATCCATTTTGTATATCCTCCACGCTTTTTATTTCATTCTTGTGTTAACTGTTGCTCACTTATACTCCTCTTCTGTCTTGAGGATATTTTCATAGCACTTACTTCAAGGAAAGATTATAAAATTGTGCTGCCTATCAAAATCCCCACATCCCAGAGCCATGGCCATACTGGCAGCTCGGCAGGCAGGGGGCCTTCCGTGCTGCCCACAGGCGGGGCAGCCACCCCAGAAGGGCCAGGACAGGGACCTGCGAGAAGGAAGGGGTACTGCTCCAGGGGGTGGCCTTTTCTAGTTCATCAGCAACACAGAAGAGACCTGCAAGAAGACAGTAACCAAACAGAACCAGAGCTCTGCAACCCAGACTTGCAGTCGCACCAGTTACAGAAGACCAATTAGCAGATCGCTTGCGGTGTATCAGCGTCGCTTCTGTGTCAGTTATGAAATCTGTCTCTGTACACCCAGCTAGAAAGACAGGGCCGGGTTGGATGGAGGGGAGGGGGGGCATACTTTGTTCACATATTCATGCACATACACCAGATAACAAATTGCAGATAAAAAAACGGGACTAAGCCTGACACCGACGATCCTGCAGATACTCTGGATCTCGCAGTGGATTTGCTGTGCTAGCACAGCGCACAAAACCCCAACTCTGCGGTACATTCCTAAGGCATTGCACTACAACATTTAGCAATGTTAGTCACTTGCTGTCATTGCACGAAATTGAACTACATAATAATAGACTCTTATTATAGTACATGCATATGTGGCAGTTTAAGAGGTAAATGTTTGATTCCATTATTTTAAAATAGCAACAAAGAACACAAAGAAAAAAAGTTTAAAGACATCAGCACCTGTAGTTCAGCTCTGCTGATTTTTGCCAGATAACCAACAGCTAAGTTTTCAAAAGTACATGATAGGATAATCACTATGCACCCAAGTAGTTTATTTCTTTTTCACAAGAATTATACATTGATTACAGAAAACTGAAAATTGCTTGTTATCTTCTGTGTACACTAAGCATACCCATAGCCTTCTAGTCCTTCCCTTTATTGAAAAACGTCATCTTGGCATAAATACCAGAGATCAGAAGAAGAAGAATGCTGTAATACAATTGTATATTAATAAACATGCTAGTTAGGATGCAGAACTATCTTTAAAATTAATTAGTTCCCCCAAGATTATGAAAAATTCATCTGACACATTGTATAATTTTATGACAATACTTCATAAACAGCAGAACAAAATCTAACAAATTTAACATTAGAAGAAAAAGAATGAAAATACTTAGCTTTTGGAAAGTATCTAACTCTGTTTAGTTAATAGCAAGAAAACGAAAGCTTTTGAAGGAAAAAACCCAAAACATTCCAGACACACCCTGCTTTGTCCACCACAGAAGTAGGAGGCTAAAACACTGATTTATTTTAACTTAACAAGATACTGACCATCAGCTGAACTGCATTAACTAATGTACTTGTAGTCTAATTACCCAGAAAAGTAAAATATGTTAATATAAATCCCTAGTGAATTAACTATATATACTCAAGAGAAAACTCAGACAACATAGTAACAAAAGAAATTACATTGTTATTGCCCAATCACTAATTTACAGCTTACCATATTTTTCCTGATGAAACAAATCACTTTACAAGGACAAATATTCAGGATTCAGGTGGTGTTATTTTGGGGTGGGTTGGTTTTCTGCTTGTCTGTTGGTTTGCTTTTTGCTGTAGGCACACTATAAAAAAATAGATTAATGTTTTGGAAACTAGTAAGACTGTTACAAATGTTACTGTTCTATTTATCGATCCTCTTAGCTACATTGAACACTAATACAATTCACTATCAGACAACATTTTAGTGGCCAATTTGCAGTGGGATGACATTCAGTATATTTTTAAAGAGATGTTAGAAAAGAACTGTGCTTGATTTTTTAATTATTTTTTCTTTTACATGGGGCAGATTAACTATTATAGCTCCCATAACAATCATTTCAACTTGGTGCTCAGGAACTTGATGCATTTGGGAAAATTAACATGGTAAGAGGCAGGTCACCTTACAGACACGATTTGCACTGCTGCTTCATATGTCTCAGCTATTTCCACCAATAAAAAAAAAAATCAAATTACTGCAGCCTCCTAATACTACCTTCAAACTTGGAAAAAAAGTAAGAGCTCTCTATTTAGCTCACTATCTGCTACATGATTAGCTTCTCTGCTCTATTCACAACTACACCGGAATTCAATGCAAATACTTAAAAGTTTAGTTTTAACAATTAATATTTACTTTACCAATTCTCTAACAGAATTTGAATGGTTAATAGTCTGTAGTCACAATGCTTGTTTACCATTAATTTCAGCTGCAAGCTCAGTTGCCTTCTGTCTATACACTCAGGACCCGTAACAAGAAATAATTACTACTGACTAATCCATGTCCAGAGAAAGAACGAACTATGCAGGTGAGCTTCTGAATTGAATCAGATTTCTCTCTTGTGCGTACAGATATGCACACAAGTTACATTAGCAAAATCATCTGTTAACCCACAAGAACACATTGTAATGTAGTTTCATTATGCTGCTCTGCGTATCCTCCAAGAACTTCCCCCCACCCGAAATAGAAGTTAACAGATTTTGGAACTATTTCTGTAAGAAGACAGATAGAGCAAGATCTGGTTCCTCTTCTCACTGAACTGGGGATGTGACAGCGCTGGAGCAGCCAGAACGCCCAAACTGTATTCCCAGTTCTATGCTAACGTCCTCTGACAAGCCAAGCCTCTGTGCCCTTCCGTTCTGGCTACTTATGAAACCATGCCAAAGTAAATTTGCTGAAATCTCTGGACTGACAGACTCAAAACAGAATTCAGGTTAAAAGGAAAAAAAGTGAAAAACATGCTGAGAACTGAGCTCACATAGATTAATTTGAAATTTCCAACACTGAAAGGAATACTGCCTGCTTATGTAGCCAAGACAAGAAATGAATCCTCAGCCCCTCGCTTATCAGAGGAAGCCTCATTTCTGGACTCCATCACCACAAGCAAGGGAGTGGTGGCACAGAAAACAGCTGACCCTGATCCCACTACCTTTAAGCCTGGGGAACAGTTACATGCAATTTGACAGGGAAAGCTGGAACAGAGGCTAATGTAATAAATACCCAGTGGAAACTAACGCTGTAGTGGCCCAGTTCTCCTTCCTCTAAAATTTTAAGTGCTATCATCTCTTCCATAGTATCAACCGACTAGCGGTTACTATTTGAACAAATATACTAAACCTAAAGAAATTACTGAAGAAAAAAAGGTGTGTATAGTCCTTTCTTCAGTATTTGCCAGTAAATTGCACCTATCAGCCTGCTCTTCTTTATATTTAGCTCCCCTTTGACAGGTCAACAGCTTAGCAAATTAAAAATTGGCTACTTTAAAACTATAAAGCTTAAACTGATCAAGTTTTAAAAGACTATATCCTATCCATAGCTTCATTTAAAAACAGATTTTACTGAGCACACACAACTTTTGCCAATGTTACTACTTCTGCAAACACAGATGTTTGCTGTCCCTGGCTCACTGGACAGCAAGAATCAATCTAGAGTCAGGGCAAAGACAAAAGAAGTTAGACATCATAACATCTCAACCAGAAACACCTTCCACAAGCAACCTAGGAAGCTGTGCAGTTGCACAGAACACAATGGGATCATTAAACACAAAATATACTCCAAGCAAGGGCCAACCTGCCCCACAAAGAGCTGAGCTGCAGTCAAACACTTCGGACAAATGCACTAAAAAATTTGTGTGTATCAAGGACTGTAGGCTACATGGTCTGGTACACAGACTTCACTGAGGTCTTCCTGAGGTACATAAAACTAACAGGTATTATATGCATAAATCCATTGTGCTTCTAAAGCTTGACTCCTATATAATTTCTGCCACCATATCTCTGACATATTAAGGTAGAACTGCAAAAGATAAAGCAAAAGAGGACAAGAAGAGTAGGTGCTTAGGAAGGCAACAAGGGGATTGCAATAGAGGTCTCTATATTTCAAGTGATCCTACAATATTCCACAGTATATAATCCCAAAAGCAAAAAAAAATGAGGTAGCACATTTAAAAACAAATACACATCACAGAAATAGTCAAATTCCCTACCACAGAATGTTGTCTGTGTCAAAATACGATTTGGTTCAAAAAGACTACACTTATTAAAGGATTACAGGTCAATCAGAGACAATTACACATTATTATTTAGACCCAGTTCAGGATATCCGTAAGCTACTGACAGCCAGAAATATTAAAAAAACAAACAAGGGAAGACAACTCTCACACATCTTGTTTTTCCATAATAGTTCTCTATGCATTTTCTTTAGGCCACAGTTGACACTGCTTGACCAATAGAAACAATGTAACCCTAGGCAAAAGCCCTTCCTAAAAAAACAAAGTCAAAACACATTATAAAAAAAACACAAACAAAATCCAGCAAACCACACACCAAATCAAAAGACCATGTAACAAAAAAAAACAACACCAAGCAAATAAAAAGCCATAAACCCCAAACCAACTAACTACCAAAGGGTAGAAACAAAGAGTAAGAAACAAAACAACTCAAAGAACAAACTTTAAATGAGGTAACCAGAGAGAGGCACCAAGGAAAGTTCCTTCCTTTACTAACCATTCTCTGTGTTGTCAACCACCGGTCTACTGGCACAGAAAGACAATAAAGGAGGTATGGTATTAAGTCATAATATGTGAACCCTGGTAGCAACAGGTATAAGCCTAAACTAAAAGAATGACCACCTCCAACCCTGCCATAAAACTGAGGGCAAAGAGAAGAAAATCCCATAAAGCTGAAAACCCAAGTGAGTTGGGGGAGGAACTAACAGAAATAATGGGGTGGCAAAAATTAAGAGATTAAAAAATGTAAAATGCGTGACCTAGAAGAGTACCAAACAGAGCACCCCCTTACTGATTTATCACCAGAACAAGAAACTGGACCAAGGAGATTCTCGGCCTATCTCAGCATGATAGCTCTCATGTTTTTCACGGAGATGGCCAGGAAGACCACACGTAACAAGAACCCTCAGTATTGAGGCTCACAAATGTTTGAAACCAAAACACAAGACTCAGGTTCTGCCTTTTCCTCTGTATTTTCCTTTTCCTTACAGCAAAGGATCTGAAAGAGCTGAGTGAGAGATGCCATCGGATTTCATTAAAGCAGCAGATCTTGCATAAAGTGTAAATATGTAAGGCACATAATCTACCAATTACTTCCTTAATAGATATTGTTGCTTTTTATCAGTATATCTTCCAAATTCTCATCATTTTGAAAGTGCACTCTAACACTTCGCCTATCAGTTCTATCTGATTATCTTTTCTGCTAGGCATACTTAACATTCCTGATCAAAATATAACTAAAAATGCAGCCAAGTGACATATAAAACCTATGTTGTTCATAATACAAAGCTTGCAATGCTGGCATCCTGGCTGCATCTAGGAATCCAAAGGTACTAGCAAACCTATTTTCCTGTTACTTCATTCAATGGGAATAAAAGACTCACAAGGCTGAAATTTAAACAGCATAAGAAAGTAGGACTGATTCCAGATGTAAAAATGCCTGTATTTTCAATCCTGGGTTGCTGCGTAAGGCAGCAACAGTCACTGAAGTCAGAGAAATTCTCTCCTGGGAAAAATTTCTGTCTGCAGGAGAGGTTACTCTAGTTGTGGAAGCTGGAGAATAGACATCATTAAAATGAAGACAAGTGCTGCTCTCCATTATCCCAGTCTAAATTTCAAATAATTTCTGCAGTAGCAGCCCACATTGATAAAATTCTAGTATAACAGAGGAAAAACCTCCCTAATGACTAAAGAATCTCCAAAGCAATTTTGCCTTGAAAGTACACAAAGATGCCAGTATTTCCTCCAGGAAGATAGGTTTCTTTCTAAAAATGTCAAGTGGATTTTTGGCAGTGATATAGTCTTCTTATTCCAACCTCCAAACTCAGGATTTCAGAGATCTTAATCTGCCAACAGGGCAGTAACATTTAGTCCAAGTAAGCTCAGAGGAAGGCACTGTATTTGGCCCTGCATTTCCAAATGAACAGGCAGATGACAGGCAAACACACACACATGCTTCCCCCTCTTCCCCCAAATTCAGAAATCAATATATTTAAGTGAATGCTGTTGAGGCAGAATAATGTAATTTTCCCCTCTAAAGTCATTTGGATAATTATAGCCTGCAAATAGTGCTGAATACTTGAAGCAACTAATAAGTCATTAGACTTTGCAGGTGTGTCATTTATTTTGTAAAGCCTAGACACAAGAAAAAAAGCTTGAGGCATACACCTGTTTGCCTATGAGCTTTTCCATGAAGTTCCTACCAATACAGAAAGTCACAAGTGTCCACATTGCAAAAGCCAGACTTTTAAGTGATTAGCTTTGTCTAGACTGATACATGTAGAGCTCCATTAGTATTATTACATTTTTACAAGATCAATAATAAAATCCTCTCTGAAAGCCAATTGGAAAACTACAAAGCGTGGTTTTCCAAAAGTACATGGAGAGAAGATAAAATCTCCTTAGAGTAATGGAAAGTCCTGTGTATCAGCTACTGTTGCAAACATACTTTTTGTTCAAGGAGTACACTGTGCTACAATTTCTTTTCCTTCTGAGGCAGTTTGTGAGATGAAGGATTAAGAAGAGACTATTAGCACTTTTAAAGATAGAACTCGCTAGCAAAAACCTTTATGCTGTCCTGAGCTAGAGCACTTACAGATGGTAAGGTAAAAAATCCTGGCTTTCACTAAAAAAGACTAAGGGTTTATCAACATCCTGAAGACCAAGAGTTTTTCCACATCTTTAGAGCAGCCCAGAGCTGGCTTTCACCAGTTCTTAACAAACTCAAATTCACCATCACTGCTTCTCATTAATAAGATAATATTATCAGTCAACAGAAATTCCTTTGGTAAGCAGCAAAGGCAACTTCCCTCCATGCCAACAAAGAAAAAATAAACAAATTTAAAACCTCACACTACCCAGAAAGGTTAATACTCCTAAAAAAGGGAGGATGGAAGAACCTCTGTTTCATTTGACAGCATTCTCCTCTGTGTTCAGTAATTGTTGGGGTATTTCTGAGAACAAAGAACGCTGGCAAAATTAGAACTGCATGACTACACACCTAAATAATGGGAATGGGCAGAGGAAGGAAAATTCAAACATTAGTTTATGTGCTAAAATTCTATTTATTGCCTATAGTCATCATGGGGGAGGACACACTGAGATCATTGCGGGGGAAAGTGAGGGGCAAGCTATTTCTCGCATTGCTTTTCAGTTATTACCAGCTGTGTGCAGTCCAAAACAAGCAGCTGGATCCCAGTTCAGCATTTGCGCTAGAAAGTGCTGCCAGCACCTACCTCATACCAAAGCAATTTGGCAAAGCAGAGCAGCCCTGCAGAGCACCACTACACAGCACCAGCGGCTCTGCTGTGGCGTTCAGGCTCCGAACCCGGACATCTCCTTAAAAACATGTAAATGAAAATCAACCATTTGATTTTCCTCAAACACTAAAAGATAACACTGAAACATGAAATGTGTATTTAAAACAAACCTGACCTTAGTTAAGTCCAGGACCTCTTTCATCAAGAAAATATTACTACTCAATAGAGAAATATGATTTCTTCATTCTCACTGTAACTTTAAGCAGGTATTGACCTCTCCATTAAAACTGTATTACTGATACGATAGAGGCATAAATTAAGATAGCTTCTATAATTTTTCCTTTCTCATGACAAAACTCTGACTCTGAAGATAAAAGGATTTTTTTAACAGTTTCCAAAAAAAATTTCTCCTGAATATTTTTTAAAATCTAAATGCATCTTTTCTTTCTTCTGAAAGATTTAAAAAAAACCCTGAAAATGCTATTCTTTTAAAAACATTTATGCAGTTCAGTCTGCTTAACAGCTGACTGCAATTAAACAAAATTCATTTTTGGCTTCCTTCTGTCTTCATATCAGTAACAACAAAACCAAAAAAAAAGTGAAAAAATTTTTAGCTGAAGTAACAAGCACAGCAACAGCCACAATATCCTCTGCCTTGGTGAGTTCCTGCTTAAAAGCCATTCTAAACTCGTCCAGTAGATCTGAAGTTTTATGTCAATTTTATTAGGAGA
>NW_009719667.1:14795-23759 GCF_000703405.1 Apaloderma vittatum
CTGGCTCACTTGCTCTAACTTCTCTTGTGTGTATTACACCTAAGTTACGCTATATCCTACCAACAGCTAGAATTTATTCTGAATATTTTGTAACGTATCAGCATCCTCTACTTCTTGTACAAGAATTAATGTTTGCTCAGTCAAGCAAGAGTTAATCTGTCCACAGCCTCGGCTGCTCCTCAGGACAGTTGGACAGCAACTTCTCTGCACTCCTTCCCCAGCTGGTGCCTCCACTCCTTCAGTCTCATGTGATGCCATTCGTACTGAAGGAACTCACTGAGCACTCCAAATGATCAGCTCATGCAGTTAAGAGCAAATAATGCTGAAGAAGATGAGTGTGATCAACAAGTAAATCAGAATCACAGAATGACTGAGGCTCAAAAGGACCCCAGAAGAGGTCTCTAGTCTAACTTCATGCTCAAAGCATGACTAAGAGTTCAGATCAGGTCACTCTGGGCTTTATCCAATTGGGTCTTAAAATCCACTAAGGATGGAGACTGTACAGCCTCTCATTCAGATGCACAACTGTCCTAAAGGAGAGGAAAAAAAATAAAATCTTTCTTACAACCAGTTGGAATGTTTCTTGTTTTAATTTATGTCCATAAATCCATAACATAGCTCACATCCTTCCTGATGAAAGTTCCTACTGCTTAATTATGAATGATTTTCACAGACCAAATTAGGGCATGAGCATGACTGGAAAAATGAAGACTTTATTATATCCTATATAAAACCTATTGGCAGGCCCATATCAGCTTAATAGGCAGGCATCACAGAGAAGAACTGAAAATTTAGTACATAGAAAACAAGGATTTGCCACTGAAAATTCTTGGAGTTCACCTCAAGAACAACATTTTCATTGTTTTACTGAAGCAATTACTAAAATTTGAGTGTTACTAATACTCAAGGCCATTCACAATTATAGATAAGATTAATATAATAATTTATAATTCATTCACATCTTTGGATAACAATATGGGCCCTGATATTTAGTGTTCATGTCATTACTGAAAAGAATTCCAGACAAACTAGAACAAGAAAGGGAAGCCTAGCAAAAAAATGGAATGTATTTAATACCATCAAAAAAGAGTGAGAGGATACAGACATGAGGAAAGAAGCACTATATCCAGTGTAACCATTTAGAGACCTGCTAGAGACAGCTAAATTTGAAGTAAAACAATATTAAAATAAATTAGTATTTAATGTCTTCTGCTGTGAAAATCTAAATAAAAAACCATCCAAAAATGTTTAAGCAGTTTAGGATTGATTATAAATCTTAATTTAGGCTTTGAAGTCTTGTTCAAACAATTCAAAACATGACATACTCCTTTGCAGAATAATCCTGAAAAAATAAGATCTTGCTAGTGCTGCTCCTGCCTAGAAACGTTCCCGGAGCAACACAGTCAGAAAAAGCAATTTCAGCTTGAAAATGTCACTCTTTAAGCCTGAGAAGCTCTCTGTTCTAGCGAAGGTGACAAGAATCTACCATCTTCTGTCTGTGAGCACTGCCAGTTCCTGCCAGAGCAAGGATGGAATACAGCAGAATTGCCCAGGTGTCTTTCCAGGCTGCAGCTCCGGCACCAGGCAAACAAGCAGAGCAAAACACATCACAAGCAAAAAGTGAATGGAAAAAAACTACAATGGGTAAAATAGCTTAATTTTTGTGATAACTATGCAGCTGAATATGACTGTTATAATTATTAACAACAGTAAATGGACTGATGGAAGAAATACATCACTAAATGAATTTCAACCCTCTCTCTCCCAAAAGGAAGAGCCATCTAAGAAAATGCATTTGCACAACAGAAGGTATTTCTTCTCAAAAGATAGCTATTTCCATATCAAACCAACAATATAAATACCTTTCTGCTGACAGTAAAGTTCTATTTTCTCCTGCCCATCTTCTCCTGAAACAACACATTTTAAGTGAAATGTCTAAAATGATGTTTTAAAAGTCTTCCCTGAAAAATTTGTGGAAAATTTCTAGCTTTGAGAATTTAAACAAACTATGAGCACTTTAAAACCAGCATTTTCAAAGAAAACTGTTGCTCATCCTGCAGCACTGCCAAGCTCACAATGCAGCATTCTTTCCTAGTTCTCTTTAAGAAAAAATAAATAAATCTATATTTAAAATATGTGAAGCATCCATAATCAAAGGAACATAAAAGTTTTGTTGGCAAAATCTTTTTCAAACATAGTTCAGAAGTATTGACCTGAACTCCCCAGATATGATTTATTATAATACAAGTACTGCATGTGTTTGTTGTGCATAACAATGTCCACAACAGACACCAGAGAGAATGCTGCAGTTTACTAACCACAAGTTTTATGAAGCTTTGCTGTCTATTTATTAGCATGCCTCAGGTATGGTATAATGGAAAAGTTCTAGGAAAAAGGCAGAATATACAATCTACACTTTGTTTGTTTAATTTTCCCTCCCTTTCCTCAACCATGACCTATTTTCTTGAATAACATGCAGACCTAGTGAGGACATTAACCTGTTTCCATGTCACAGTACAGCTCACATACCGATGTGCTGAGATGCATTAGCTGTTGTTTATTGATCCATCTATAAATTCATTCTACTGGGAATACCAGCTGGAGGATCAGAAAGTCTTTTGCTATCCTCTGCTTTGTGACACACTTTACTGATTAACTATTTCTCAGAATGCACTTATTTTAACATTTTGTGGAAATACTTACAGAAGATTCCTCCTCTTCAAACAGTCTCCCACATCTGAATCACTCTTACATATTTTTAGTCCATTCATTATTTTCAAAAGTCAAAATGCAATAAAACGCAAACTTTTTCTTTAATAAAAACATAAGAATTACATGCACCAAACATTATCTAGTACAAATACTGATTTACATTTTACCAAGTATTAGAAATGAACAAGCTAGCTTGTCTTTACTCAAGAGTGTAAAATGTTGAAACACTTCATGCAGATAGGAAGGAGGGAAAAAAAAGAAAAAAAAACACTTCAGGCTTCTCATGTACAAACTGTTCCACCTACACACACAGTATATAGTGTGTACTTTTGTATAAGTTTTGGTGAGCCAAACTGTATAATAAAAAAGAATTCTAGACAGGACACTAGCATGTGATCATTATTTATTACAGTTCATCCCACTTGCTCCTGCCTTTAGCATTATTAACCTTTGAACCAGCAATTACTTACGGCTTATTTGCAATGTATATCCTCATAAAAACCTGCCTTTGTGCCAAGAAGTGTTTATACCATTTTGTAAGCTTGACTACATCTTAAAAATAGGTGTCTACAATAAACTCACATTCACTGTTCCAATTTAAACAGGACGGGAAAGAAGCTGAGCTTTAAACGTCTGAATTTTCAGAGCTGTAGAAGACGACAGGGGAAGGTTAATTCCAAAAACCAGGCCTCTAGCTGTCAAATTCAAGGTCTGAAAGCTCGATCAAATCCATGCATCAAATCAATTATAGCGGGGCCTATTACAAAATAATTAAGCAAAAGATCACCTGTCACACTTTTATAGCCAACCACACTCAGTGACATCTTATCTGCAACATCAAATGGCAGCATTTCAGGCATGGAGAGATGTTCAAAAGAAGGAAATACTCACAATTTATGAGCTTTAAAATTTCTCTAATTCTCAAAAAAAAAGGAAAACCCAAGGACTCAGACATTTTGCTTTTAATGACAAAACCCCTGGGAAATGAGTGCAGTGCAATCAAATGAGTGGAGAAAAAAACACAACCAAACAGATACAGATCATATCCCGTTATACCAGAAATGACAAGCTAAGAAGGAAGATACTTCTCTAAGTAGGATGCTCTAAGTGAAAAAGGGAGAGAAACAAATGGGACAAATGAAACATCAGACAGCATGATCACAAGCCTCATTTCATTAGTAACTAGACAGGAAATTATTTTTATTGCCTGCAGAAGCATCTGACAAAACCCAGTTTTCTTCCCACACCTTTTCAAGCAGTTGACCAATTTCCAAAAAAACCAAACCAAAAAACAACCACCAACCAAAAAACCACAGAGATCTCAAAAATAATTATGTTCCTACAGACTACATGAAAATCAATGGTGAGTCAGAGGAGGAAGACCCAGTTTACAGTCTTAGTGAGGTGAAAGTAGAAAAATTCACCTCATATATTTGATTTGGCAGTAGGTCAATCAGTACAGACTACCCACAGCACTGCCCTTTGTTACGAAGGAGAATGAGATTATAGATTGGATGAGAAGGGATAAGGAGATAAAAAGACAATCCAACTACATACAAATGTAAATTTTATTATTTCTGCAGCTCACAAAAACTCTGACCTGCAGACAGTAACTCAGTTTAATAGCCTTATAAACTGAGAATAACTTGGACAAGTATTTACATTTCTTGACCCCCTCCTGTTAAGTAGGTTGCCTAGGAACACCCTACTTCAGAATGAATGGTCAAAAAAGGACTATGTGCTTCTATCTACGTACTTCAAATATTTTGTTGAATCTATTTTATGAAACCCATGGAAACAACACTCCATTACACTTTTTACAGCATTGAGCACAAGGAAGATATTCAATGAAGAACAAAGTAGACATGTAATAATGATAATATACTCTGAAAAGGCTTCCATAAATACAAACCTGGATACAACACGCAGAAGTGTTGGTGGGATGACTCAGCTTCTAACGATATTTCACTTAAGTTCATTTTCATAGCAGCAGCCTGATGTTATTAATATCTCCCAGTATGCTACTTAGAGCTCTGGATTCATTTTTCTGTTAATGGTAGCAATAGGTTCTTCGTTAATAGTTTTAAGATAATGCTGAGGTTTGCCATCTGGTTGGATTTGTATGAGGGTTCCTAATGAAAAGCCAGAGAGTGTAAGAAATTGTTTCTATATTTAACTTCAGTGTCCTCACACGCACAGCAGACAATTGGAACGGACACCGTTCTAGTATTTACAAGTGCAAACAATGCTCAATATTTACTGCATGTTGTGTTTAACAGGACTACAGGGACTTGAAACAAGAGAACATATGGATAGATCAGAGGATCGGTAATGCAATACTGAGCTTTTCACCTCCAGGTCAATGGTTCAAATCTAAACTGGTTGGTAATGAAGGCAAACTATTATCATCTGACAGCTCCGGTCTTTGCAAATTGATTTGTCAGGCTTGGTCCAGTTCCCATTAAACTCAAAATTCACCATTACAATTTGCATTCCTGAAAACAAATTCATCCCAGCAAAGTAACAAAAAATTGAACAGAGACAGAAGTAATCTCTTTCTCCTCAGGCACCATCTCCAAATAAGGATGTAGGGAGAGTGCAGGAGGAACAGCAAAAACCACGCCACCAGTGGCACAGCACATCATTCTGTGGATAAATATTACTTTCGCCTCTCAGATACCAAATTACAATTACAGTACAAAGCTTTCATGTTTTTTTACTACCAAAGAGGACAAGAAAGAAGATACACCAATATGCAGGTTTTAAAACTGAAATTTCACAGTGCTACTTAAAGACTTCTTTGGATATCTTGTTCAAAAATGCATTTCAAAAGGCTGAAGGTTTTGAAGAAAATGGTCACAGTGCTCTATAATAAGACTATTAAATTTGATATCCATTTTGTTATGATTTATTTGTAGCCAAAATGTTTAAACAACACTTGTAGCAGAAACACTTAAAAATTGTATTTCCTATAGATGACTTGAATTCAGAAGCAGAAATGAATGGTACTAGAGAATTCATGTTTTTACAGTATTTCTTCATAAATATGTTAGACGGAAAATGTACAGCATAGTCCATAACAGCACACAACTTTCTACATGCTTTCATAATTGGAACAAAAATGTTTTTAAGCCTCAGAACCGTAAGTCTAGCTTCTTCCTCTGCCTCTGCATAGTCTGGCAACAACCACAGCAAATGATCTGCAGGTACCACAATTCTGCATTTTACCAAGTGTTAGCTGCTACAGAAGAGAACAGAGACATCAAGTTTTAATAGAGCACCTTTGGAATCACCTCTACTTCACACCAGACAACAACGTTGAAAGGTCCCTTCCAACCCAACACACTGAATGCTACTATGATTCTATATCTACTGGAAGTTTTACTCTATGAACAAGAAACACTATTTCTAACATTTCACTGTTAGATATTCTGTTAACCTTTAACAGAATATTTACAGCTCACAAATCTTGAAAAGTGTGGAAAAAAATAACTTATGTAAGGGCCCCCCACCTTCCTTGCAGGTTTCTCGATTTTTACTAAGGTGTCGATTAACATACTTAAGTTTTTCCTCCCTTTTCCAACAACGCCAGGAACAGAACACTTCCTGTAACTTTGGGAAAGCCACAACAGGTTAACTTCCCAAATGAATGATTGCACCTAAGTTCAGTAAGCTGGCACATATTCCCTTGCTATAAAATCAGAGTAGCACAGCCAGGTGATAGCCTAGTTTGGCCAAACACTTGTCCCATGTCCCACAGACAATGGCTGACGAGATCTGCTCAAACCTTTTAACTTTCTGAGGTCACACAGCAGGAAACCTCATGCATCAAACGACACAAGGGAGAGAAAAGAAGGAATAAACTGCACGCTAAATCTCTGTGCCAACAGACATGATAAGAGACCTACGTATTGTGTCACTTGTCTTAGAAGCTGTCCCAGCTACTGGTAGGAGATGGTTCCTCACACACAGGGGGCAAGCCTAGGAAAGGGGCCTGCCTAAAGATAAAGGCAAAATCTTAAAGGCTGAAATCTGTCTATTACTTGACTTGCAGTTAACAGAACAACAGAGATACATGCAAGACAATCAAAATTTCTTGACGCTCAGAAACAAGATTTCTTGATGTTCCTCTCTGCCACCAAACACTGTATATCTGTGCTAGGGCATGACCTGCAGGGACAGAAATACACAGGAATAGTGACTGCAGCCAATAAGGACAGAAAAATAAAGAAATTAGAAAGCAAAGTTTAGACTAAGGCAAGAAATGAATTACTTCCGAGAATAAATTAAAACAAACTGAATAAATGTGGGTGGAACATAGGAACTGAAGGATGTGTAAGTGATTTAAATTTCAGAAGATTGCACGAGAAAAATGAAAAGAATAGTAAGTTCTATAGGTGCCCATCAGCATGTTTATTGTAAGACATACTTTCATTAGTTCTGAACACTAAGGTAATCAGATTTAAAAAAAGGAAAAAAATAGCTACGACTTTTTATTATTCTTTCATCCTCCTACCTCAGCTTTGTTTCTGTATTACCTGCTGCATCTTGCATAACCAAAAGTTATTTGGGACAGTTGTAACTGCTCTTGATATAGGTATGTTTACAGAGCATTTAAACACAGTGGAGGCTAAATTCTGATTAATGTGGATGGAACCTGCTGTAACTACAACAATGTGATACCTAAGGGCTCTGCCACTATTCTTCCACCTCAAGGTAACAAGGTTTTTGCAGCTCCACAGACTGGGAAATAAACACACTTTCTCTTCTATGTACTCTCCATGAAAATTTGCGTAAGAAGGCTTAATGTCTAATAACATCACCAGGACTGGATAAAGGAGGATTTAAATTCCCATTATCCTTTTTAATGAACTCGTGACTACAGTCTCAGAATAGATTGTTAACCCAGAACAGAGAAAAGAACTGACATAATTTTTACCTGCAGTGACTGAAATGCTTTTACAGCTGTCACTAGCACAGAGAAAGCATAATTTCTAAAGTCTTTGAGATAAGTGTCTGTACTGGACAAATCAAGGATATCCTTAACTCATCACCCCATCCCAAGGACACTGTGGCAAAAGGCTTCCTAGTTGGCTTCATCCAGGTGAGATGAAAAAATATTTTTAAAAAAGGCTCCTGTTTAATTCAGTCTGAATAATATGCAGGATGCTTGATTAGCTATACTCTTGATCAGGTGCACGAATAGGCTTTAAAGGGTATCTGTCTAGGGAAATTATGATTATTTCTATGACTTTGTAAATGAGATTACATTCCAACAGACTACTTCAACATTTTTTTAGCCTATAATACATTTTTAGTCATTATTCTTAAAAGCTGACATGTTCAAGTTATGTATTACTTCATCAGTTTAGTTCTCAGCACAGCAGTACTTTTATTTCTCCCCACACTGGAAACACACAGAAAACTATCTATATTGCTTTTGTTGCTACTGTTTTCCAAAACCACTATTCAATGTTAAGTATACTGCAGTACAAAACTTTTCAGCTGTAGACTTTCTTTTTCAAGTCTGAAGAATAGTACATGCTTCAAGAGGTTTGCTTCAGTACATACTTCTTTCTTTCAAACTGCACGAGCAACTACTTAACTATTTTTCCTCCCATTCCGCATGCACATTTTTTGCGTGAATACAACACTCAGAACTTGTTCTGAAATCCGAAAAGCTATTTGAATTCTTTGAATTAACAAGCACATCAGCCACTCCAGTAGCGACACGGCTTCACTCAGCTTAAGGATTGGAAAGCCATTGTGTCTGCAACTTTCTGAAAGCAGAAGGTGTATATGGTTATGGTTTCTATTTAAGGCTGTAATCCTCACGGATCCTCACTCATAATCCTCCTACCAAACAAAGGGTTTCAAGCGAAATCAGATCCTGAAAAAGCAAACAGCTCCTGCTTTTTTTAAAGGGAAAAAAAAGCACATGCTTTTGCCTACCTTGGACCAACACAGTAACTACAGTACTGCAACTGAGCAGCTGCTCCCAATCAACAGCTTCTATTCGAGTTTGACTTTTACAAGCAGTCGATCACGACAACGTAACGCAATGCCAGCGACAGTAATTCGGAAGGTCGCTGCTGATAAAAGACCTTTTTAGCCTCCACTACCCTCTTTTTTCTTCCCGTACGTGCTACTCCTCTCCTCCCGCTGACGACCAAGGACGCGGAGGGGGCCCCTCACTCCCGGTGAGGCCGGAGGTCAGGCCGCGGGGCCCGGGCTGCGCCCCCGCACGGAGTC
>NW_009719668.1:0-5444 GCF_000703405.1 Apaloderma vittatum
CTAACCCCTATCAGGGTAAAGCGGTTCAAGATAGTGGCCAAGAAAAAAGTTTCACTGGAGACCAAACAAAACCACATCAGTGCAAACCAAACCAAATCAAATCACTGTCCAAATCAGAACTGTTGTGACAAAATCTTTAAAAATTTATGCAGGAGTGCGATATGTTTCTGAATAGAATTGTCTAACGGAAATACGAGTGTAGATTAGATACTCTATGGTGTGATCCAGACTTGTGATCCTAATTAAAATATGATCTTCTTTCAGAAAAGCATTGAAGTTCTTCATGCACGCACATTCTTAAACTAGTTAAATCTGCTACAGATTTTATGTGACTAAACACATTATGTTTCCTGTAGAGACCACATAGAGTCACGACTGATAAACCTGAAAAAAAAAAGCAATCTGAATGTCATGTTATGCAATTTTTAAACTAATAAAAGTTGATTTGATCATTTTTGCACAGGTGCTTTTCAAATTCCAAGGAAATAAACACTATTGATACTCTAGTTTAGTGCTGATTCCTTTGCCCTTTCAGCACCAGCCTCTGTGAATAGCCGGCCAACACGCACACCTGCAGGAGCCGCTCCTCCGTGTCACATCCTCTCCTGACTATCGGACGGCAGTTTGCTCAAAACAGCAAGTAGAAGCAGATCTCCTGAACCAAGTACGGCTGCTTCTTACACAACCACTTCATGAATTGTGGTGGAGGTCCTTTAATCGCCTGAATCACTGAATGTTTGCAGGATGACAAGGTATATACCGAACAGAGAATTCAAGAAATCCTAAGAAGCTGGTGACTGCTTTCTTGAACACTGGAAAAAATCTCTCCCGCACAATTTCAGTTGCTTATCTGAAAGGTATTGGTCCCACATCTCCAAAATAATTGATGTCTCCAATGAAATAGATCCCTTGAACTTACATGTAGTCTGGCTACATCCAGAGCTCAGCATGAAAAAAGTTTTCTTTCTGATTTTCTGTATCACCTGTTTTTACTGAAGCTTTTTACAATGTACAATCTAATTTACATATAATTTTGTGACTAATGGCAGAGCTTCAGAGTGGTGCTTTATGAACTACGGAAAAAATACTGGCTACATCTAAAGACAGTTATCGTCTTCTTAGCTCAGTGAAAATAGACCTGGTTTCCAGGTATCCCTGAGGCCATAAATAAATGTCTTCAGGCAAAGTGAGGGTAAAATGCACCTGGAGTTCTAAAACTGTAGTTTGACAAACAGCTTTCCAGTTGCAGAGTTTTTCTAGTGTTCTTCATGAAACTGCAAAAAGTATATGCTCTTTTACACAAAATGCTATAAAAACATGACCTTGAGTAAAAAAGCACTGAAGAAGATTCATTTAGTAGAGTGACTGGAACAGCTCAGGACAGACCACGGATAAAAAGCCAGTAGTTCAGATTCAGAAGTTGAGGTTTTTTAATTTGGAATCCAAGAGGTTTTCATTTTGCCAATATAGAAAAATTATTTCAGTATCAAAATATTTTACTTTGATAATGTCATAAAGTGTTTGAAATATTTAAATTTTTAAAATATCAGCAGTTAATTTATTAGTAGTCTGCATAATGTATTTAGACCCCTTCACATCTAAAATTGCAGTAGAATTGCTATATTCCAGAGAAGGTCTTCCATTTCCAAGAAATGCATTTAAAATGAAAAATGCATTTATCAGTCGAAATTGCTGTATCTGAAGCTTTCTGGCCATCTCTGTCCATAAGGTTTATAGATGTGAAGCTATCTATTACTCCACTGAGGTGCAGACACAATCTCATTAGAAATGTTCAAAGCAGAGTTTTTCTGAGTCCCTTTTTTAAAAGGCTTTGTATCAATCATCAAACATTTTTCCATCAAGCACTACAGCAGTACTGACCTAAAAGGCTTTGCAGGAGGTTCCAGAGAACAGACTGAATTAAAAAAGACCATGGGTCTCACTTGGTGCTCTGAATGGAATACATGCCCAAACTGAAGGATTGATCCAACATCGCTCATTTTTGATTGATCTGAAGAATTAGAAGAACCATCACTAAAGGAATCAAATCATCAACACTCCAAAGATGTGAAAGAAATCTCTGACCTGATATACAGGAGTAAACCATTAGAAACAATATCTGGATGATGTCCAGTGCCAGAACCAATTACAAGGTTATCCTAATTAGACATGTATGTTTTAGAAATCATTAAGATGTTGTATATGGCAATTAAGTATTGCCCTACAACTATGACTCATACTCACTCACTTCATTCTCATTTGGATTATAATTAAACCAAAGCTTTCAAACCTCAGACAACAAGTTGGAGCTGAAGTTTTTCCAAAGTTGCAGGTTTTTCAGGGATTAGTTCATCAGCTTTTAAGGTGAAAGAAATTAACATGATAATTTTAGGGCTGAACTTCCAATACTTCCAAAAAACGTGATTCTGCCACACGGCCCTTTGTGAAAGGGAGGGAGTGGTACCATTTGACAACCCTAGCACTGCTGAAGGTCAGTCAACATTTATTTTTTCTAGTTCTGACAATGCTTATATGACTCTGAAACCAAGTTTCTCATGTTACCATTTTCAAAGGTGTTAAGACTGTTTTTCACCCTGAACTATTGACTATTGCATATGAAAAGTGCTTAGAAATCCAGAACATCAAGAACAAAGACAGTTCAAGATGAACATCAAACTATAGACACACATAAACTGCTCGAAGATCTTAGCTTTTAACTGTTTTGTGTCTTAGTTGGTCTACCCAAGTAGAAAAAAAAAACCCCAAACAAAACCCCAACACATTTATTTAATTGGCAAGGCTCTTTTGAACTGTAGCTGATTATTTACAAAGGCACTAAGTCTATGTAACTAATTTTTCATTTCCTAAACTCTCCAAGAATTGCTACTTTATCTTCCATTTTTTACTATCTCTAAACACTGCAAACTATTATTTCCAAGCAAGCATAAAAATTAGGTCCATATTGATTGAAAACCTTATTATGAAATCCAGCAGAGTTATACCAAGCACCATCACAGAAGTCATGCATCACATTTTGCAATGAAGCAAGGCGTTGCATGGCTCACCTTTTAAATTAAGTTAATGCTGCAAGTATTGTAGCTGGGTTTTTTTTGATTTTTTTGTTCGGGTTTTTTCTTTGACTGAACACATTTACTACCAAGGGCAACTCCACAGGTCCTTAAATTCCCTGCTCATCCATACCTGGCAACCTTGACAGCTTGACAGCTTGTTGTGTTGGAGCTCTGCTCTATACCCAGGAGGAAACTTTTTCCACAGACTGCCACATTTTGGTTAGTCCACTGCTGCAAGGCAACCCTGTGCTGGGGTCTGGCCACCTCAGCTGGAGGCAGGCAGAGAGCCCAAAGCTGTTCCCGTGTGGCTGCTGAGTCACTGAAATAGGGACCTGAAGTGAAAAAGGCATATCTCTACCTAAAGGATGAAGGTGTAACTCCAGGACGTTCTGAAACATACTGTGCACCTCTAAGCACAGCTCTGCAGATGCCAGCACCGAAGCAATGTGAAACTTATTGCAGGCAGGAAGGGGCATAAGGGGGACAACCACAGCCACACTTGTGCCAACAGCGCCCAGCTCCGCTTCTGTCACCAGGAAAAATTTGATGGGAAAGCAGTCTTACACTCAGGCAGGATTTGGGTTCAGATCAAGTGCCACTGAAAGTTCATCAGAGCTGAGAATCAGTTACAGCTGACTGTGGTTGGTTATGGAACCACATAGCAAATTTTTTCTAATTATTAATTCTTTGGGTTTAAGTTTAGTTTCTAAGTTTAAATTAATGGGAATAAATTTACTCGGCATGTTTGAAAATCTGAACACATATTACTTGCCTAGCAATTTATTTTGAAGCCTCATCTTGCACATTAAAGCTTTAACAAGTGCCAGACCATCTCCAGAAATTGCAGATTTAGCACTAAAGCCCCTCATTGCACCCACTGCCTTAGTTCATGGGCTTCATGAAACAAACTTTGGTACATTATCAGCCCTTAACTTTTTTGAAAAAATTGGTTGACTCTAAACCAGCTTGTTCCTAAGCAATGAAAGAAGACATCATTCCTCAGAAAAAGCTATTCCTCTGGCTAACTTTATCCTTCACTTTTCAAATTTGGCAGTAGATACATACAAAACAAACCACTAGTTTGATCCTTAGCAGGGATCAATATATCGTGCATTTCTGTACTTATACAAACATATACACACACTCCAACTTACTCAGACAAATAGGTTTGGGAAAGGTAAAAGTATATCATAAGAGGAGTGAAGAGAGGACAGATAAATATATTGATTATGGGAGTGATTACTCCCAATGCCACTATAATGTACATGTGCATTTACAGAGTATGCTGGCATGATTGCCTCTTTTCTCTCAGACCCCATCTTTAACTCCTGCTAAGGACAGCTTATTTATCAGGGACAGGTTAATGAAGGCTCAGCCTATCAGTCAGCAGTGAAGACATGCCTGCGAGATGTGTAGTCATACACAGGCATAAATACACAACTCTTGTAGAACGTCTTCTTAGTGATTAGAGAATATGCATGAAACTGGAACAGAATGGTTATCTTTTTTTTTTTTCATGGCTGGCATAATATTCTTGGAAGCATTTATACACACCAGATTTTGTATTTTTCACAGCCTTTTTTGATAAGACACAAGTGAAGTGGGAAATAATTAGGAAGAGAAATCAAGGACTCCAAAGATCTATTACGTGTAGTCATGCAACTACAACTATTCTGTAAGCATCACAATATATATCAGTGAGTTGCTACTACATTATTTATTAGTTTTCTGTGTCTTTAAATGAGAGGAATAAATTCTTTGTAGTGTAAGTACTTTCCTGTAGCACACAGTTAGCTGCCTCCCCTCCTGAGGAGGCAGGCTGCACAGAGATTTCTTACTTGCTCCCTGAAAAATTATTGCAGAGTATACTCTACCCAGGCACAAGAGATGCATTGGCTACTGAGAAACAGCTGGCTTTGCTCAGCTTGTTACTTTTTAAGTGGTTGGTACTTCTCTCAGCACTGGTATTGCACACACCTAAATCAGAAAGAGCAGCACCTGGAACTGTACCTCTCTGCACAAAGAGAGAGGTATTAGCTTTTTGCAGTTTCTGTCCTTTCTGCCTTGAGCACCCATGCAAGATTAGTGATAATCTAACCTTGAATTAGACTTTACGAGCTCTGAGGAAGAAGCAATTTATTACCCAAATTCCTCCTTCACACACTTGCAGTTGCCGGAGTTGCCTAATTTTATTGTACCAGCTGTTCTATGCTAAGCAGAACCTACAATTCCCAAATACCTGCTACTTTGAATAAACTTAGGAATTAGGCTCAGGTAGATTTCCCATTACCTTCTTTATCTGATGAGGATTTTCTAGGTGGTAGTGGAGATTCCGTACACAAAGGTGTTGTGGTTTGACCCTGGCCGGCAGCC
>NW_009719669.1:0-6214 GCF_000703405.1 Apaloderma vittatum
TCTTGTGAGACCCCACCTCAAATATTGCGTCTGGTTCTGGTGTCCTCACCGTAAGAGGGATGTGGAGCTGTTGGAACTAGTTCAGAGGAGGCCACAAAGATGATCCCGGGGCACACCTCTGCTATGAGGACAGGCTGCAGGAGCTGGGATTGTTCAGCCTGGGGAAGAGAAGACTCTGGGGGGACTTAATAGCTGCCTTCCAATACCTGAAGGGAACCTACAGGAAGGCTGGGGAGGGAAAATATTTTTAACTTAAAGGAGAATATATTTAGATTGAATCTTAGGAGAAAGTTCTTCAGTAGGAGGGTGACAAGACTCTGGAATCAATTGTCCAGAGAAGTTGTGAATGCCCCCTCTCTTAAGGTTGGATGAAGCCTTGAGTATCCTGATCTAGTTGAGAGGCATCCCTGCCCATGACAAGGAGGTTGGATTAAAATGATCTCTAAGGTCCCTTCCAGCCTAGGCCATTCTATGATTCTATGATTTACTGTTATCAGAGAATATCCAGGAAGGTCACCTCTTGACTAGGCAGGATGTATGGGATGGAGCCACAGGCCACCCCCTCTTTACAACTGCAGGGTTATACACCTGATCAGTCAGCTGCAGATACAGGGATGCTGCCGGGTTGTGTTTCTTGCAGTGAGAGCAAGCCAAGGATGCATACAGTGGAACTGTGTTAGCGGTAGGAGCCTTCTCCTGCATACAACATACTTCACCACAGAGATAAAAATACAGGTACCAATGCTCAGTAGACTTTAAAAAAATCAGATTTTGGGATGTGCATGTAGTCCAGCTGCACAGAGTAGCAGAGGTCTTTGTTTTCTCTTCAAAAATTTTGTATTCGTGACTTGAAGAATGCCTATTATTTCATCCCAGTGAATAAATGCTTTGTTTGCTCACAGATCAAAGATATACCAGAGCAGATTTCTTTTCATATTGTCTGAGAAATTGTGGTTATAGACCACCAGCATTCATTGGCCATCTACCAGACAGACTTTTATGGCCATTTGGCAACGATGCTGGGAAAAATATGTAGAGTTTGCTACTATTGGCAAAACCCTACTCCATCCTATTAAGTGTGGGTAGCACATGAAAGTAAATGGTAATAAATACAATATGTGGGTGCATTAAAACTACTCTCGAAAGCATCCAAGCATTTAGAAAAAAACAAAACAACCCAAACCAAAACCTATCTGAGAATTTTATAGCTTTATCAGCTCTAAAATCTTTGAAACTGGCCAAGAAAAGGTAACACTTGGTGCTTTTCAGGAGTCAGTGCAAACTTAAACTAGAAATCTACTGGTGAAAAAAAAAGCCAAACAAAAATGGTTCATATCCTGTACTTTTCTTAATACAAGATCATAAGTAGTTGCCACCCAGTCTAATCATTCTGCCTGCACGTAAATCACGTCTCTTCCTGCTGCCTGGAGATCGTGTGTGGGGATATCCTGTTGCTCCTAAATGTGAATGTTCACCTCTGTTCATGGAACACAGGATCCCACTCATTACACACAGAATCTCAGCTGGGGATAGGAAAATAGGCAGTGTTCCTCCAAGTGCAAGACACTCAAAGCAATGCTGTTGCAATGTTGGTGTGATTCAGTTAAACTCTAGCCCAACTTCTACCACAAGACCAGTGTTTTTGAATGGCCAAGGTGGGAGATGAGGGACAAAAAGATTCTGTCAATTGGTGCTGTTTGATGTATAGCTTTAGGATATTTTGGTTAACCACTTTCCGGGAGCTGTGTCAGCGTTGTGGTGGTGGGGAGGAGAGGAGAGGAGGCCTGAGTACCTCAGGGAAAGCCTTAGCTGAATCCTTCACCACAGACAGCCTGTGTGGCACAAGGCAGGTTTGACCAGCCCTGCAGCACCTTCCTACAAGACTCACTGCAGGGATTACTTCTGCTTCGGTCAGTTTTTTTTGAAGATAAACACTCATCTGCAGAGGAAGACCCTGGGCACTGTGTCCCCTAGGACGTGGCTGCCCAGTTTCAGCTGTGAACTTGTGGGAACCTGAGAGAGGAGAGAGGTTTCAGTATGCATCCTTCTGCATAGTGTTTGACAAGCTACAGACAGTTTCCCGTGCAGCAGCAGGTTCTGTTGCACCGCCTTCCTTGGGCATTCACTCCTCCGGTGCTATGTGTAGGGACCTTTCCTTGCGGTCTGTGGCCTTCTGAATTTCATCCCAAGGACCAGATATTGAACCACTAGGTAGCTCAGCATCCAGCTGGAGGTTATCTTTAATCTTACGTTCAATCCAATCTTAACTTCTCTGAAGTTACAAATCTCCCATGTTCAGGAGTCTGGGTTTATGCACGCACGGAGCAAGAATGATCTCTTTTTCACTTATCAGATTTTTCACTGTGTTTTTCACCAAAACTGAATAAAAGACGAAAACAAGAAGACTCAAGGTAACTCACTAGCAGGTGCCTGTGAAAGCCCTGACAGGCCCTTAGCTTCTTCCATCAGGCAGGACATACAGATGAAGATAGCAGAAGACAGTATCAAGCATAGTTCAGAATACCAAAAATTAGAGGCATAGTCACAGCTCAGGATATCTCCAGAGAGATATCTCCAAAGAGAATAGCTAGACTCTTAACTAAATTTCTTTCATCTGCTTATACCCTGCTATCAGGTGTTGGAAATTTTTAATTTAACGGAAATAAATGATGGGTTTGGCTTAATATCTAATGCTGAATTTTGTTGTCACTGGACAAAATTTTTACAGGGCACCTAATATTGGGAAAATGAGCATAGAAAACATCATTCAGAAATGTATGTATAGGTTATTATATTTTTAGCAATAGATCTTCTCAATAAGAAGCCTATCCAGGACAACATGAAGCTGAATATGTGAGTTTGATGCTACCAGAAGAGATTTTCACCTCTTCCTTTCCTCCTGTTCAGTGAGACTCAGCTTTTCATTGCCCTTGCAAGCTTGGCAATGTGACGATGTCGCCTTTTGCAGCACGGACAGGAGTAAAAATCAAAATGTGTTTTGAGCCATGTTTCTGAAGGAGATTAACCTAGTTTGTCCTAAATTCGCCCTGTGGCAGGGCTGGGAGAAATTCAGTATGATAGCACTTGGTTGGCTCTTACCTAATATTACGAGATGAGTCATTATCCTCTTCTGGCAGTGAATACAATTAATCCTGGGAATTGCAGTTAATTGATCAAGGAAAGGCTTTCTTCTTGCCTTTAATGGCATTCCTTTGTGAAACTTGAGCTAGCCTGTTACCACTGCCAGCCTGTTAGAAAATGCAGGTGACTGTGTATGGGGAACAAAAAAGAAAGTCTAACAGGTTGCTGATATGCCATTTTCAAATCACCTCCCCCAAACCTGTTGATTTTGACTCATCGATTTTGTAATGCAGCCCGCAGAAACCACAGGATTCATCACGTTGCTTCTTAATACTATTGCACATGCAAAACAGAAAAGAAAAAAAAAAAAGGGAAAATTATCTGCAGTGTGATACATTTCTTCCAAGCAGAGGAGGTGATATTCCCTGATCCAAAGGCTGTAGAAGCAAGTGTGCCCCAAACTGCAATTTGAACTCGTTATCCTGGCGATAGTCGGTGTGTGAAGGGATCAGTTTCTACAAAGCCAAGAATGATGTTCTCTACATAAACGAGTGATCATTTCAGCTCACCCCTCCTCAAGCTCTCCCCCCAGCACGACGTTGTCCCAGGCCTCCAGCGTCTCTGTCTCATTGATCATGGATCTGGTTGAAGCTGCCATCACGGGTAGCCACTCTAAATAAAGGTTCAAGGAGAAGAAATTTTGCTTTTTACAGGCACAGAGAGACAGAGACAGTGAAAGCAGCTGTACAAAACAGCTCATCTCATGGCTAGGGATGGATGGGGAATGTTTAGACTAGACGTTTGCCTTGGTCATTTGTTATGAGGAAGAAGGGAAAATGTTAATTTTTTTGGAATGGAAGTTTGGTGGGAATGTTTGGAAAATCCTCATCAAAATGAGAAAGTGACATTCGTGTCACAGACATTTCAGCTTTCACAGCCATGGTCTGTTTGTTTTTCTGTGTACTTTGGCAGGAGATGCTGCAGATGACCACCTAGTTGTCATGGCCTTCACCTGAGGCATGGGGAAGTTTGGTTTGTCTGCAGGTCAGAACTGGGATTGCCAGAGACCATGTCTGGAGCTACAAAAATCTCAGTGAGCAAAGGCTCTGGAAACTGGTACTCGGTGGCAGCAGATGAACAATTTTTCCTTCTCTGCTTCACTCTAAGTGAAACTGAAGTGAGAGGAATTATTATTTAAAAACACCCTTTTTGAATTTTGGGCAAATATAGCTGGACTTTCAGGTTTACAGGTTTTGAAGAGCGTAGTCATCCTTACAGTAACCACCCTTATGAGCTTTCCTCTAGTAAGTATTTCAAATTTATTGCAGTCAGTACCTGTCATAAAGATAAGCAGTGGAATTAAAATACCTATCTGGCTTATTATCTGATAAAACATTTCTTGGTTCAATAAACTGAATTACAGTTACTTTCTCTTTATTTGTCAGCTGACTGCAGGCTGAGGGGAGAGCGAGCAGCAGGAAGGAGCTTGAACTGCGAACTTTTGCTTTATCGAGTTGAAAAAGCTTCTGTTGGCTGGCTTGAACCTTTCCCCTCCCCTTGAGTAACAAGCTGGACAGTGATCATTTCTGGATGCAAGCTCGTTGTCCAGGAGCACCCCTCACACACAGGTGTCTGAGCAGTGGCCCTCCATCTGCAGAGGCACGGTGGGTAATGCCGCTGGTATCTCTGCCAGGGCGTGGAGGAACAGCCTTTCCTTTGAGCTCTTCTTTAGAGTCAGGCAAACATGGCCTGGTTATTAATATCAAACTGTAAGTGACAGCTACCCCCACAGCAAAGAGATGTTTGCATTTCAGGAGAGCATTTAAGGTCATTGGGGTTACACTGACAAAGGGCTGTTTTCATGCGCCATTTATCGCTTTTTATCTAAGATGAGGAGCTCCTCTTAAGAATATTTGCACTCAGAAAAACCCTGAAGCGTCTTGCAGAGAGCAAAATATCCTTGTCTTAATATGAACTTCAGGGCAGAACTGCTGTAGAAATATTTGCGATGTGTACTTTATTCTTTAATTTGAACGCCCATTGTGAAACACGACATTTGTTGCTAATTCAGGGAGATGTCTCTCTCTTCAGAAGGCATCCACAGGAGTGGGTGGTGTTAAAATTTTCAGACCTGGACAAGATGTCAGTTTGTTTCTGGAAGTGTTCAAGGCCAGGCTGGATGGGGCTTTAAGCAACTCAGTCTAATGGAAGGGGTCCCTGCCCATGGTGGCTGGCTCAAACTAGATGATCTTTAGGGTCCCTTGCCACTCAAATGATTCTGTGATTCTATGATTCGTGATAATGACAAACTCCAAAATCATACTTGTTTTTTTAAAGTCCATTGACTCAAGTTCGCATTGGTGAAGGTGAGAGGGAAGATGTGCGTCTTTGGAATCTCAGTTGTAGATTTCATATTTGAAGAAGTCATTTAAAGAGTGGTGGGAGGAGAAGAGCAGACTGTGTAGCAAGAAGAAGGCAGGACATGATCTCCACAAAGTCTTTTTAGACAGACTGCAGAGGCAAAGGCCCAAGCTGCACAGTAAAAGGAGAAGTAAGAGGCCATGGGTGAACAAGGAGCATTTTGATGACCCTTGGGATGGGAGAGGCTGGAAGCTTGTGCCCTAAGTTAGCAGCACGTAGGGTCTCGCTTCACCTGCAGGCTTGCAACAACCAGAAAAAGTCTGGGACATAGGAGAGGAGGAAACATCAGGGTACTGTTGAATGTGTCTGTTGACAACTTGGCAGCCTGGATAATGCGATGAACGGCACTCTTGAAATGCTGACAACGACAACAAACTGGGGAGAGCAATTATCCTGTCATAGAATGGCTTAAGTTGGAAGGGACCATAGAGATCAGTTAATCCAGCCCCCCTGTCATGGGCAGGGATGCCTCTCCACTAGATCAGGCTACTCAAGGCTCTGTTCGGCTTGGCCTTGAGCACCTCCAGGGAGGGGGCAGCCACAAGGTCTCTGGGCTATTTATTCCAAAGTCTTGCCACCCTCGTACTGAAGCATTTCTAAATCTATTCTCCTTCAACTTAAACCCATTTCCCCTTTTCCTATCAGTGGACACTCTTGTAAAAAGTCCCTCACCAGCTGTCATGTAGGTTCCCTTCAGGTGTTGGAAAGCAGC
>NW_009719670.1:0-1442 GCF_000703405.1 Apaloderma vittatum
GAGGAGGAAGGAGCAGCAGAGAGGAGCTGTTGTGGACTGAACACAGCCACTGTTCCCCATTGGACTGTGCTGCTTGCAAGGAGGGAGTGAAGGAGTTGGGGTTGAAGGAGAGATGTTGAGCCTGTGTCAAGCAGTGGGGGAGGAAGGTGTCTTGGCTTTTGTCTTTCTTTTTCTCTTTCCAAACTTATTTTAACTGGCAAAAAATTAAATTAATTTTCTTCAAGTTCAGTATGTTTTGTCCCTGAGAGTAACTGGTGAGGGATCTCCGTGTCTTTACCTCAACACACACAAGATTTTCCATTTTGTTGTCTACCCTGTGTCCTGGTGAGGAGGGGAATAAGAGTGGCTGGGTGGGCATACAGCATCCAGCCAAGGTCAACTCACCACCACCTCACAGTCACCTTTTCAGAATACACTCATTCAGCATTCAAAATGCTAGTGCAAAAAGTAAGTGAACGCTTGAGTTGATCTCAGAAAAGCTAATTGGAGTCAGGTGTTAGCATACCCAGAGTCTTGTTAAGAAAATGAGTTTGGAGGTGTGGGCTAGAGCTATGTTGACAAAAAAAAAAAAAAAAGCGAACTTTTTGAGTTTGCTCCACACAAGATGTACGCTTATGTGAGCCATGCCTTGCCAAAAAAGAGCTTTCAGAGGATCCACGATCTAGAATTGTTGGTTTATGTAAAGATGCAAAGGATTACAAAGCAATTTCAAAGACCCTAGAAATTCACCAGTCCACAGTTAGGCAAACGGTCAACAAATTGAGACACTTTGGGACTGTGGCTACTTTACCAAGAAGTGGGTGCCCACTCAAAATGACCCCAAGAGCACAAGGAAGACTATCAATGAGGTAGAGAAACAACCCTGAGTGACAGCCAAAGAGTTGAAGGCATCACTGGAACTGGCTAATATGTGTGTTCATGAGTCTACAGTACGTAAACCATTGAACAAGCAGAGTGTCTACGGCAGGACACCACGAAGGAAGCCGCTGCTTACTACACAGAACGTCGCTGCACGCCTGAAGTTTGCGAAAGAGCCCATTGACGCTCCATAGGGGTATTGGCAAAATGTTTTGTGGACTGGTGAAACAAAGACTGAACTATTTGGAAAGAACATGCAGCACTACATCTGGCTTAAAAAGGGCACTGCATATCACCATGAAAACATCATCCCAACCATAAAGTATGGTGGAGGAAACACCATGATCTGAGCCTGCTTTTCTGCACCAAGGCCTGGCCAGCTTGCAGGCATTGAGGTGGAGATGCAGTCCCCAGTGTATCAGAAAATTCTTCAGGATAGTATGAGCTTCAGAAAAACAAAATCCACCTTTTAGAGGGAACAAATCAGAGTGAAACTCTGTAGATGTTGGGTGATGCAACAGGACAATGACCCAAACCACCAGCTCAAGTCCAAAACAGAATGGCTTCAGAAAAACAAAATCTGC